>NC_134690.1:75495752-75533252 GCF_050947455.1 Rhinoderma darwinii
GGGGGCAGCGGGACCAACCTGTGTCCCTATGCCCAGCCAGAGTTCCAGAGTGATTGCAGGTAGGTCCCGGTGGGGAGGAAGGGGGTCAGCGGGAGCAAACCGCATCCCCATGCCCAGCCAGAGTTCCAGGGTGATTGCAGGTAGGTCCCGGTGGGGTGGAAGGGGGGGCAGCGGGACCAACCTGTGTCCCTATGCCCAGCCAGAGTTCCAGAGTGATTGCAGGTAGGTCCCGGTGGGGTGGAAGGGGGTCAGCGGGAGCAACTTGCATCCCCATGCCCAGCCAGAGAACCAGGGTGATTGCTGGTAGGTCCCGGTGGGGTGGAAGGGGGGGCAGCGGGACCAACCTGTGTCCCTATGCCCAGCCAGAGTTCCAGAGTGATTGCAGGTAGGTCCCGGTGGGGTGGAAGGGGGTCAGCGGGAGCAAACCGCATCCCCATGCCCAGCCAGAGTTCCAGGGTGATTGCAGGTAGGTCCCGGTGGGGTGGAAGGGGGGGCAGCGGGACCAACCTGTGTCCCTATGCCCAGCCAGAGTTCCAGAGTGATTGCAGGTAGGTCCCGGTGGGGTGGAAGGGGGTCAGCGGGAGCAACTTGCATCCCCATGCCCAGCCAGAGAACCAGGGTGATTGCTGGTAGGTCCCGGTGGGGTGGTAGGGGGGGCAGCGGGACCAACCTGTGTCCCTATGCCCAGCCAGAGTTCCAGAGTGATTGCAGGTAGGTCCCGGTGGGGTGGAAGGGGGTCAGCGGGAGCAAACCGCATCCCCATGCCCAGCCAGAGTTCCAGGGTGATTGCAGGTAGGTCCCGGTGGGGTGGAAGGGGGGGCAGCGGGACCAACCTGTGTCCCTATGCCCAGCCAGAGTTCCAGAGTGATTGCAGGTAGGTCCCGGTGGGGTGGAAGGGGGTCAGCGGGAGCAACTTGCATCCCCATGCCCAGCCAGAGAACCAGGGTGATTGCTGGTAGGTCCCGGTGGGGTGGAAGGGGGGGCAGCGGGACCAACCTGTGTCCCTATGCCCAGCCAGAGTTCCAGAGTGATTGCAGGTAGGTCCCGGTGGGGTGGAAGGGGGTCAGCGGGAGCAAACCGCATCCCCATGCCCAGCCAGAGTTCCAGGGTGATTGCAGGTAGGTCCCGGTGGGGTGGAAGGGGGGGCAGCGGGACCAACCTGTGTCCCTATGCCCAGCCAGAGTTCCAGAGTGATTGCAGGTAGGTCCCGGTGGGGTGGAAGGGGGTCAGCGGGAGCAACTTGCATCCCCATGCCCAGCCAGAGTTCCAGGGTGATTGCAGGTAGGTCCCGGTGGGGTGGAAGGGGGGGCAGCGGGACCAACCTGTGTCCCTATGCCCAGCCAGAGTTCCAGAGTGATTGCAGGTAGGTCCCGGTGGGGTGGAAGGGGGTCAGCGGGAGCAAACCGCATCCCCATGCCCAGCCAGAGTTCCAGGGTGATTGCAGGTAGGTCCCGGTGGGGTGGAAGGGGGGGCAGCGGGACCAACCTGTGTCCCTATGCCCAGCCAGAGTTCCAGAGTGATTGCAGGTAGGTCCCGGTGGGGTGGAAGGGGGTCAGCGGGAGCAACTTGCATCCCCATGCCCAGCCAGAGTTCCAGGGTGATTGCAGGTAGGTCCCGGTGGGGTGGAAGGGGGTCAGCTGGAGCAAACCGCATCCCCATGCCCAGCCAGAGTTCCAGGGTGATTGCAGGTAGGTCCCGGTGGGGTGGAAGGGGGGGCAGCGGGACCAACCTGTGTCCCTATGCCCAGCCAGAGTTCCAGAGTGATTGCAGGTAGGTCCCGGTGGGGTGGAAGGGGGTCAGCGGGAGCAACTTGCATCCCCATGCCCAGCCAGAGTTCCAGGGTGATTGCAGGTAGGTCCCGGTGGGGTGGAAGGGGGTCAGCTGGAGCAAACCGCATCCCCATGCCCAGCCAGAGTTCCAGGGTGATTGCAGGTAGGTCCCGGTGGGGTGGAAGGGGGGGCAGCGGGACCAACCTGTGTCCCTATGCCCAGCCAGAGTTCCAGAGTGATTGCAGGTAGGTCCCGGTGGGGTGGAAGGGGGTCAGCGGGAGCAACTTGCATCCCCATGCCCAGCCAGAGAACCAGGGTGATTGCTGGTAGGTAAGGAGATCCATTTGGTGACCAAACAGCAGTGAAAATAAAAAGGCCCAAATGTCAAAGAATGACACTTTTAATACTGAAAGTGAAACATTTAAAATCAAGTTAAAGTGGGGTATGTTCAGAAATGTCAGAGACGGTAATGAGCAGCAGAGGCAGGCCGGGGCAGAGTTCCAGGGCCAGGGGTGTCACGGCAGGCAGCGTAGGCCGGGGCAGTATTCCAGGGCGGTGGGGAGAGGACTAGGCCTCAAATCCAAGGAGATCCATTTGGTGACTAAACAGCAGTGACAATAAAAAGGCCCAAATGCCAAAGAATGACACTTTTAATACTGAAAGTGAAACATTTAAAATCAAGTTAAAGTGGGGTATGTTCAGAAATGTCAGAGACGGTAATGAGCAGCAGAGGCAGGCCGGGGCAGAGTTCCAGGGCCAGGGGTGTGACGGCAGGCAGCGTAGGCCGGGGCAGAGTTCCAGGGCGGTGGGGAGAGGACTAGGCCTCAATCCAAGGAGATCCATTTGGTGACCAAGCAGCAGTGAAAATAAAAAGGCCCAAATGTCAAAGAATGACATTTCTGCTACTGAAAGTGAAACATTTGAAAGTGAAACATTTAAAATCAAGTTAAAGTGGGGTATGTTCAAAAATGTCAGAGGCGGTGGTGAACAGCAAGGGCAGGCCGGGGCAGAGTTCCAGGGCCAGGGGTGTGACGGCAGGCAGCGTAGGCCGGGGCAGAGTTCCAGGGCGGTGGGGAGAGGACTAGGCCTCAATCCAAGGAGATCCATTTGGTGACCAAGCAGCAGTGAAAATAAAAAGGCCCAAATGTCAAAGAATGCCATTTCTGCTACTGAAAGTGAAACATTTGAAAGTGAAACATTTAAAATCAAGTTAAAGTGGGGTATGTTCAAAAATGTCAGAGGCGGTGGTGAACAGCAAGGGCAGGCCGGGGCAGAGTTCCAGGGCCAGGGGTGTGACGGCAGGCAGCGTAGGCCGGGGCAGAGTTCCAGGGCGGTGGGGAGAGGACTAGGCCTCAATCCAAGGAGATCCATTTGGTGACCAAGCAGCAGTGAAAATAAAAAGGCCCAAATGTCAAAGAATGACATTTCTGCTACTGAAAGTGAAACATTTGAAAGTGAAACATTTAAAATCAAGTTAAAGTGGGGTATGTTCAAAAATGTCAGAGGCGGTGGTGAACAGCAAGGGCAGGCCGGGGCAGAGTTCCAGGGCCAGGGGTGTGACGGCAGGCAGCGTAGGCCGGGGCAGAGTTCCAGGGCGGTGGGGAGAGGACTAGGCCTCAATCCAAGGAGATCCATTTGGTGACCAAGCAGCAGTGACAATAAAAAGGCCCAAATGTCAAAGAATGACATTTCTGCTACTGAAAGTGAAACATTTGAAAGTGAAACATTTAAAATCAAGTTAAAGTGGGGTATGTTCAAAAATGTCAGAGGCGGTGGTGAACAGCAAGGGCAGGCCGGGGCAGAGTTCCAGGGCCAGGGGTGTGACGGCAGGCAGCGTAGGCCGGGGCAGAGTTCCAGGGCGGTGGGGAGAGGACTAGGCCTCAATCCAAGGAGATCCATTTGGTGACCAAGCAGCAGTGACAATAAAAAGGCCCAAATGTCAAAGAATGCCATTTCTGCTACTGAAAGTGAAACATTTGAAAGTGAAACATTTAAAATCAAGTTAAAGTGGGGTATGTTCAAAAATGTCAGAGGCGGTGGTGAACAGCAAGGGCAGGCCGGGGCAGAGTTCCAGGGCCAGGGGTGTGACGGCAGGCAGCGTAGGCCGGGGCAGAGTTCCAGGGCGGTGGGGAGAGGACTAGGCCTCAATCCAAGGAGATCCATTTGGTGACCAAGCAGCAGTGAAAATAAAAAGGCCCAAATGTCAAAGAATGACATTTCTGCTACTGAAAGTGAAACATTTGAAAGTGAAACATTTAAAATCAAGTTAAAGTGGGGTATGTTCAAAAATGTCAGAGGCGGTGGTGAACAGCAAGGGCAGGCCGGGGCAGAGTTCCAGGGCCAGGGGTGTGACGGCAGGCAGCGTAGGCCGGGGCAGAGTTCCAGGGCGGTGGGGAGAGGACTAGGCCTCAATCCAAGGAGATCCATTTGGTGACCAAGCAGCAGTGACAATAAAAAGGCCCAAATGTCAAAGAATGCCATTTCTGCTACTGAAAGTGAAACATTTGAAAGTGAAACATTTAAAATCAAGTTAAAGTGGGGTATGTTCAAAAATGTCAGAGGCGGTGGTGAACAGCAAGGGCAGGCCGGGGCAGAGTTCCAGGGCCAGGGGTGTGACGGCAGGCAGCGTAGGCCGGGGCAGAGTTCCAGGGTGGTGGGGAGAGGACTAGGCCTCAATCCAAGGAGATCCATTTGGTGACCAAGCAGCAGTGACAATAAAAAGGCCCAAATGTCAAAGAATGCCATTTCTGCTACTGAAAGTGAAACATTTGAAAGTGAAACATTTAAAATCAAGTTAAAGTGGGGTATGTTCAAAAATGTCAGAGGCGGTGGTGAACAGCAAGGGCAGGCCGGGGCAGAGTTCCAGGGCCAGGGGTGTGACGGCAGGCAGCGTAGGCCGGGGCAGAGTTCCAGGGCGGTGGGGAGAGGACTAGGCCTCAATCCAAGGAGATCCATTTGGTGACCAAGCAGCAGTGACAATAAAAAGGCCCAAATGTCAAAGAATGCCATTTCTGCTACTGAAAGTGAAACATTTGAAAGTGAAACATTTAAAATCAAGTTAAAGTGGGGTATGTTCAAAAATGTCAGAGGCGGTGGTGAACAGCAAGGGCAGGCCGGGGCAGAGTTCCAGGGCCAGGGGTGTGACGGCAGGCAGCGTAGGCTGGGGCAGAGTTCCAGGGTGGTGGGGAGAGGACTAGGCCTCAATCCAAGGAGATCCATTTGGTGACCAAGCAGCAGTGAAAATAAAAAGGCCCAAATGTCAAAGAATGACATTTCTGCTACTGAAAGTGAAACATTTGAAAGTGAAACATTTAAAATCAAGTTAAAGTGGGGTATGTTCAAAAATGTCAGAGGCGGTGGTGAACAGCAAGGGCAGGCCGGGGCAGAGTTCCAGGGCCAGGGGTGTGACGGCAGGCAGCGTAGGCCGGGGCAGAGTTCCAGGGCGGTGGGGAGAGGACTAGGCCTCAATCCAAGGAGATCCATTTGGTGACCAAGCAGCAGTGACAATAAAAAGGCCCAAATGTCAAAGAATGCCATTTCTGCTACTGAAAGTGAAACATTTGAAAGTGAAACATTTAAAATCAAGTTAAAGTGGGGTATGTTCAAAAATGTCAGAGGCGGTGGTGAACAGCAAGGGCAGGCCGGGGCAGAGTTCCAGGGCCAGGGGTGTGACGGCAGGCAGCGTAGGCCGGGGCAGAGTTCCAGGGCGGTGGGGAGAGGACTAGGCCTCAATCCAAGGAGATCCATTTGGTGACCAAGCAGCAGTGAAAATAAAAAGGCCCAAATGTCAAAGAATGACATTTCTGCTACTGAAAGTGAAACATTTGAAAGTGAAACATTTAAAATCAAGTTAAAGTGGGGTATGTTCAAAAATGTCAGAGGCGGTGGTGAACAGCAAGGGCAGGCCGGGGCAGAGTTCCAGGGCCAGGGGTGTGACGGCAGGCAGCGTAGGCCGGGGCAGAGTTCCAGGGCGGTGGGGAGAGGACTAGGCCTCAATCCAAGGAGATCCATTTGGTGACCAAGCAGCAGTGAAAATAAAAAGGCCCAAATGTCAAAGAATGCCATTTCTGCTACTGAAAGTGAAACATTTGAAAGTGAAACATTTAAAATCAAGTTAAAGTGGGGTATGTTCACAAATGTCAGAGGCGGTAGTGAACAGCAGAGGCAGACCGTGGCACAGTTCCAGGGCCAGAGTGTGACACTGTCCGCCGATAGATAACCCTTTGCACATTATCGTCATCATCATTATCAGCAGCAGTTGCTGTCAGCCAGCTCCAGAGTGTATGAGCGGGGTGTGCTGCCCATTGCAGCCCGGGGCAGAGGAGCCGTATGCAAACTGTGCATGCCCGGTGGCAACAGTGTATGAGCTCCACAGCGCCAGCGGGGGGGGTCCCACTATGTCCCAAGCCGCCTGACATGTACTTCCGGTCGGCTAGGAGGTGGCATGTCACCTGGGCTGTCAGCCAGCCCCAGAGTGTATGAGCGGCGTGTGCCTGCACCCGTGGGGGGGATACAGGAGCCATGGGGAAGCTGTGCAAAACCGGGGGCAGCCGTGTAGGTGCTCTGCAGTGCCCGCTGTGGACTTCCAGGGCAAGAGCGGTAGGAGCGGCCAACTCATGCCGACCTCCTGGAACTCCCCGTCGGCTTCGCTCGCGGGTCGGTCCCGCTGATTTTTCTACCTTCATAATAAAAAAATCTTTTTTTTTTTATGGCATTTTCGGAAGCCTCAAGCCCACCTGGAGTTGCACGAGCAAGGCCACGTCGGCGTCTCCTTCCGAAAGCGGCCGGGAGCCAGTTCCGAGTATGAGCGGCGTGTGCCTGCCTTTTGCACCCGTGGGGGGATAGAGGGGCCCCTGGGGAGCTTGTACATGCCGGCAGCTTCCTTGTGGGAGCTCCACAGCGCCCGCGGCGAGTCCCGTTGTGTCCAGCCGGCTGACAAGCACTTCCGGTCCGCGAAGGATGCATGTCAGCGGCGGTGTGCCCGCTCCGGGTGTGAGCGGCGTGTGCCTGCCTATGGCATCCTGGGGGGGATAGAGGAGCCATGGGGAAGCCGTGCCAGCCCGGTTGCAGCCGTGTACGAGCTCCTCAGCGCCAGCGTCGGAGTTTGAGGGCAAGAGCGGTAGGAGCGGCCAACTCATGCCGACCTCCTGGAACTCCCCGTCGGCTTCGCTCGCGGGTCGGTCCCGCTGATTTTTCTACCTTCATAATAAAAAAATCTTTTTTTTTTTATGGCATTTTCGGAAGCCTCAAGCCCACCTGGAGTTGCACGAGCAAGGCCACGTCGGCGTCTCCTTCCGAAAGCGGCCGGGAGCCAGTTCCGAGTATGAGCGGCGTGTGCCTGCCTTTTGCACCCGTGGGGGGATAGAGGGGCCCCTGGGGAGCTTGTACATGCCGGCAGCTTCCTTGTGGGAGCTCCACAGCGCCCGCGGCGAGTCCCGTTGTGTCCAGCCGGCTGACAAGCACTTCCGGTCCGCGAAGGATGCATGTCAGCGGCGGTGTGCCCGCTCCGGGTGTGAGCGGCGTGTGCCTGCCTATGGCATCCTGGGGGGGATAGAGGAGCCATGGGGAAGCCGTGCCAGCCCGGTTGCAGCCGTGTACGAGCTCCTCAGCGCCAGCGTCGGAGTTTGAGGGCAAGAGCGGTAGGAGCGGCCAACTCATGCCGACCTCCTGGAACTCCCCGTCGGCTTCGCTCGCGGGTCGGTCCCGCTGATTTTTCTACCTTCATAATAAAAAAATCTTTTTTTTTTTATGGCATTTTCGGAAGCCTCAAGCCCACCTGGAGTTGCACGAGCAAGGCCACGTCGGCGTCTCCTTCCGAAAGCGGCCGGGAGCCAGTTCCGAGTATGAGCGGCGTGTGCCTGCCTTTTGCACCCGTGGGGGGATAGAGGGGCCCCTGGGGAGCTTGTACATGCCGGCAGCTTCCTTGTGGGAGCTCCACAGCGCCCGCGGCGAGTCCCGTTGTGTCCAGCCGGCTGACAAGCACTTCCGGTCCGCGAAGGATGCATGTCAGCGGCGGTGTGCCCGCTCCGGGTGTGAGCGGCGTGTGCCTGCCTATGGCATCCTGGGGGGGATAGAGGAGCCATGGGGAAGCCGTGCCAGCCCGGTTGCAGCCGTGTACGAGCTCCTCAGCGCCAGCGTCGGAGTTTGAGGGCAAGAGCGGTAGGAGCGGCCAACTCATGCCGACCTCCTGGAACTCCCCGTCGGCTTCGCTCGCGGGTCGGTCCCGCTGATTTTTCTACCTTCATAATAAAAAAATCTTTTTTTTTTTATGGCATTTTCGGAAGCCTCAAGCCCACCTGGAGTTGCACGAGCAAGGCCACGTCGGCGTCTCCTTCCGAAAGCGGCCGGGAGCCAGTTCCGAGTATGAGCGGTGTGTGCCTGCCTTTTGCACCCGTGGGGGAATAGAGGAGCCATGGGGAAGCTGTGCATGCCCAAGCTTCAAACTGTCACCATGTCAACAGACATGGTGACAGCGTCCCGATCGCAAAGCAGGATTCAAACAGGACCAATCAGAGTGGTCCCTGTGCCGGAAACGAGCTGTGATTGGTCAGTACTGACAGGCCAATCATAGCGCAGGAGCAGTGTTGCCTGCCTATTGCACCCGTGGGGGGAATAGAGGAGCCATGGGGAAGCTGTGCATGCCCAAGCTTCAAACTGTCACCATGTCAACAGACATGGTGACAGTGTCCCGATCGCAAAGCAGGATTCAAACAGGACCAATCAGAGTGGTCCCTGTGCCGGAAACGAGCTGTGATTGGTCAGTACTGACAGGCCAATCACAGCGCAGTAGCAGTGGTGCCTGCCTATTGCACCCGTGGGGGGGATAGAAGAGCCATGGGGAAGCTGTGCATGCCCAAGCTTCAAACTGTCACCATGTCAACAGACATGGTGACAGCGTCCCGATCACAAAGCAGGATTCAAACAGGACCAATCAGAGTGGTCCCTGTGCCGGAAACGAGCTGTGATTGGTCAGTACTGACAGGCCAATCACAGCGCAGGAGCCGTGGTTTGCCGGCATCTCCGTCTCTGACAAGCTCTTTCCTGTCAGAGAGCTTGTGAGAGACGGAGACAGGAATAAATACAGTGCGTAAGTTAAAAAAAACCAGCGATCTGCCGCTTTTCTGCCCTTTTGTGCCCACTAACCTGTTTTTAGTTAGTTAGGTAGCACAAGTTTTTCAGTATGGCCAAAAGAGTCTTTTTAGCCGAGGAAGCATCTGCAATGCTGTGTTCCGACACGGACAGCGCAAGTGAAGGTGAGGAGCAGTTCGTGCTTCCATCTTCCTCTGCATCCAGTGACTCTGAATCTGCACCCCCCAGTCGGCGTAGAAGAGCCGTAGTTCCTGATCTGCCTGAGCTGACCTGGGAAGCTGCAGAGAATTATACCCCCCAGGTGCCTGAGTTTACAGCCCGCTCAGGCATTCAAATTGAAATGACGGGTTTCAGCCCCATTGATTATTTTAACCTTTTTTTTTCAGACTCCCTTTTAGCGTTAATGGTCCAGCAGACCAACATCTATGCGGAACAATTTATCGCCCAGAACCCTGACTCTTATTATGGGAGAAGCCAAAATTGGACCCCCACAAACCTAGTGGAATTGCGGAAGTTTTGGGGCATATTTTTAAGTTTTGGCCTAATAAAAAAGCCTAGGATTAGAGACTATTGGTCCCTTGATATTTTATATAACACCCCCATTTACCGCACAGTAATGCCAAGGAAGCGCTTCGAAGCCATCCTGAAATTCCTTCATTACAATGATAATAGCCAGTGCCCACCCCCACAGGACCCAAATTTTGATAGGCTATATAAAATACGACCATTGATTGCCCACTACTCCCAAATTTTTTCCCACGTTTATACCCCCCAGCAAAATATTTCGGTAGATGAATCCCTAGTCAGCTTCAAGGGTAGACTGCACTTCAGGCAGTATCTACCCAATAAAAGAGCCCGGTACGGCATAAAGCTCTACAAGCTGTGCGAAAGTGCCACCGGTTACACCTACTCCTTTAGGGTCTATGAGGGAAAAGACTCCCATATAGATCCCCCAGAATGCCCCCCTTTCCTTGGAATTAGTGGAAAGATCGTATGGGATCTTATCCATCCTTTACTTGGGAAAGGCTATCATCTTTATCTGGACAACTTTTATAACAGTGTCCCCTTAGTAAAAGTTCTCTTGTCCAGATCCACCTTGGCATGCGGAACAATCCGCAAAAATAAGAAGGGCCTCCCCAAAACATTGCTGGGTCAGATCCTAAAATTAGGAGAGAGCAAAGCTTTCTGCTGCGACAATCTGCTCCTCCTAAAGTATAAGGATAAAAGGGACGTCCTTATACTGACCAGCATACACGACAGCAGATGCAGCCTAGTCCCTGTACGTGGATCCACTTCCCAAGTCCCAAAACCATATTGTGTACAGGAGTACAACAAGTATATGGGTGGCGTTGACCTGTCCGACCAGGTTATAAAACCATACAACGCCATGCGCAAGACCAGAGTATGGTATAAGAAGCTGTCTGTGCATCTTACACAGATGGCTTTATACAACGCCTTTGTCCTCTATAGATATGCCAGCAGTGGAGGTACGTTCCTGCAATTTCAGGAAAAGGTCATAAAGTCCCTGATGTTTGGTAACCAGGAAGAAGAGGGCAGTTCATCTGGCTCTTCCGTCAGTAGGATAATTCCCGGCCAGCATTTCCCGACAGAAATCCCCCCCACTGAAAAAAAAAAGAAGCCCCAAAAAAAATGCCGTGTGTGTGCCAAGCGAGGCATTCGTAAGGACACCACATACCATTGTGAGACATGTCCCACAAATCCCGGCCTGTGCATGAACCAATGTTTCAAAATATATCATACCTCCTTGGATTTTTAATTTATTTATTCATTATTCACCTTTTCTGTCTCCCATACTGGCCATGACCAATTATTAATTTTTCTACTGACCAGCCCCATTTAAAATTTGATCATTTAAAAATTGTAAAAAAAAACCACCTAAAACAAAACTAAAAATTCTCACTATACCCCTAGATAATTTCCTCAATGGGTGTAGTTTCCGAAATGGGGTCACTTGTGGGGGGTTTCCACTGTTTAGTCCCCTCAGGGGCTTTGTAAATGTGACAAGGCCTCTCAAACCATTCCTGCTAAATGTGATCTCCCAAAGCCAAATGGCACTCCATCCCTTCTAAGCCATGCCCTGTGTTCAAATATCCGTTTATTACCACATGTGGGGTATTGTTTTACTCGGGAGACATTGCTTTACAAATTTTACGGTGCTTTTTCTCCTTCAGTCCTTGTGGAAATGAGAAAAAAAATGGCTAAACCTAAATTTTCTTTGAATAAATGTTGATTTTAATTTTCACGGCCTAATTCCAATAAATTCTGTAAAAAACCTGTGCGGTCAAAATGCTTACCATACCCCTAGATAATTTCCTTGAGGTGTCTAGTTTCCCAGATGGGGTCACTTGTGGGGGGTTTCCACTGTTTAGTCCCCTCAGGGGCTTTGTAAATGTGACAAGGCCTCTCAAACCATTCCTGCTAAATGTGATCTCCCAAAGCCAAATGGCACTCCATCCCTTCTAAGCCATGCCCTGTGTTCAAATATCCGTTTATTACCACATGTGGGGTATTGTTTTACTCGGGAGACATTGCTTTCCAAATTTTACGGTGCTTTTTCTCCTTCAGTCCTTGTGGAAATGAGAAAAAAAATGGCTAAACCTAAATTTTCTTTGAATAAATGTTGATTTTAATTTTCACGGCCTACTTCCAATAAATTCTGTAAAAAACCTGTGCGGTCAAAATGCTCACCATACCCCTAGATAATTTCCTTGAGGTGTCTAGTTTCCCAGATGGGGTCACTTTTGGGGGATTTGTACTGTTTTGTCACTGCAAGAGCCCTTCTAACAAAATAAGGCCCCAAAATCCACTAGGTGTTCCTTTGCTTCTGAGGCCTGTGCTTCATTCCAGTAGCACGCTACGACCACATGTGGGATATTTCCTAAAACTGCAGAGACTGGGCAACAAATATTGAGTTGAATTTCTCTGCTAAAACCTTCTGTGTAATAAAAAAATAGTATTAAAAATTTATTTCTGCCAATAAATATGAAATTTGTAAATTCCACCTCTACTTTGCTTTAATTCCTGTGAAATGTGTAAAGGGTTAAGACATTTTCTAAATGCTGTTTTGAATACTTTGAGGGGTGAAGTTTTTAAAATGGGGTGACTTTTTGGGG
Source organism: Rhinoderma darwinii (assembly GCF_050947455.1). Lineage (NCBI taxonomy): Eukaryota > Metazoa > Chordata > Amphibia > Anura > Rhinodermatidae > Rhinoderma > Rhinoderma darwinii. The sequence continues at coordinate 75,507,745 of NC_134690.1, forward strand.
GTTTCTAATATATAAGGCCCTCAAAGCCACTTCACAACTGAACTGGCCCCTGTAAAAATGGCCTTTTGACATTTTCTTGAAAATGTGAGAAATTGCTGCTAAAGTTGTAGGCCTTGTGATGTCATAGAAAAATAAAAGGATGTTCAAAAAACGATGCCAATCTAAAGTAGACATATGGGTGATGTTAATTAGCAACCATTTTGTGTGGTATAACTGCCTGTCTTACAAGCAGATACATTTAAATTGAGAAAAATGCTAATTTTTGCAATTTTTCGCTAATTTTCGGTGTTATTCACAATTAAATATAGAACATATCGAGCAAATTTTGCTAGTAACTTAAAGTGCAATGTGTCACGAGAAAACAATCTCAGAATCGCTTGGATAGGTGAAAGCATTCCAGAGTTATTACCACATAAAGTGAACATGTCAGATTTGAAAAATGAGGCTCTGTCAGGAAGGTCAAAAGTGGCTAGGGCGGGAAGGGGTTAACCTAGTTCGGTCCCCACCGTTACAGTCGGATGTCAGCTGTAAGATACAGCTGAGATCCGGTGATGATGGCACCGACTCAGCTTCTGAGCCGGTGCCAAACATTGTACGTCATTTTGCGTGAAGTCAATGCTTTCCAGGACGTACATATACGTCCAATGGCGGGAAGGGGTTAATAATGACTAAAATTGTTTTTTTTAAAAAAAATTATATTGCACCCATGGGGGGGATAGAGGAGCCATGCGGAAGCTGTGCAAGACCGGGGACAGCCGTGTACGAGCTCCGCAGCGCCCGTTGCAGACTTCCAGGTTTCGAGCGGTAGACGCGGCCACCTCATGCCGACCTCCTAGAAGTCCCCGTCGGCCTCGCTCGCGGGTCGGTCCCGCTGATTTTTCTACCTTCTTAACCCCTTCCCGCCATTGGACGTATATGTACGTCCTGGAAAGCATTGACTTCACGCAAAATGACGTACAATGTTTGGCACCGGCTCAGAAGCTGAGTCGGTGCCATCATCACCGGATCTCAGCTGTATCTTACAGCTGACATCCGACTGTAACGGTGGGGACCGAACTAGGTTAATAATGACTAAAATTGTTTTTTTTTTAAAAAATTATATTGCACCCATGGGGGGGATAGAGGAGCCATGGGGAAGCTGTGCAAGACCGGGGACAGCCGTGTACGAGCTCCGCAGCGCCCGTTGCAGACTTCCAGGTTTCGAGCGGTAGACGCGGCCACCTCATGCCGACCTCCTAGAAGTCCCCGTCGGCCTCGCTCGCGGGTCGGTCCCGCTGATTTTTCTACCTTCTTAATAAAAAAATCTTTTATTTTTTTATGGCATTTTCGGAAGCCCCAAGCCCACCTGGAGTTGCACGAGCAAGGCCACGTCGGCGACTCCTTCCGAAAGCGGCCGGGAGCCAGCTCCGTGTATGAGCGGTGTGTGCCTGCCTATTGCAGCCGTGGAGGGATAGAGGAGCCATGGGGAAGCTGTGCCAGCCCGGGGGCAGCCCTGTAGGAGCTCCACAGCGCCCGCGGCGAGTCCCGCCGTGTCCACCCGGCTGCCAAGCACTTCCTGTCCGCAAGTGATGCATGACAGCGGCCGGGAGCCAGCTCCGCCTATTAGCGGCGGTGTGCCTGCCTTCTGCACCCGTGGGGGGAAAGAGGGGCCCCGTGGGAGCTGCTGCATGCCGGCAGCTTCCTTGTGGGAGCTCCACAGCGCCCGCGGTCCTCGGCGGACTTCCAGGGCAAGAGCGGTATGAGCGGCCACCTCATGCCGACCTCCTGGAAGTCCCCGTCGGCTTAGCTCGCGGGTCGGTCCCGCTGGTTTTTTTTTTACCTTCTTAATAAAAAAATCTTTTTTTTTTTATGGTACTTTCGGAAGCCTCAAGCCCACCTGCAGTTGCACGAGCAAGGCCACCTCGGTGACTCCTACCGAAAGCGGCCGGGAGCCATCTCCGTGTACGAGCGGCGTGTGCCTGCCTATTGCACCTGTGGGGGGATAGAGGAGCTTTGGGGAAGCTGTGCCAGCCCGGGGGCAGCCCTGTAGGAGCTCCACAGCGCCCGCGGCGAGTCCCGCCGTGTCCACCCGGCTGCCAAGCACTTCCGGTCCGCGAGTGATGCATGACAGCGGCCGGGAGCCAGCTCCGCCTATTAGCGGCGGTGTGCCTGCCTTCTGCACCCGTGGGGGGATAGAGGGGCCCCGTGGGAGCTGCTGCATGCCGGCAGCTTCCTTGTGGGAGCTCCACAGCGCCCGCGGTCCTCGGCGGACTTCCAGGGCAAGAGCGGTATGAGCGGCCACCTCATGCCGACCTCCTGGAAGTCCCCGTCGGCTTAGCTCGCGGGTCGGTCCCGCTGTTTTTTTTTTTACCTTCTTAATAAAAAAATCTTTTTTTTTTTATGGTACTTTCGGAAGCCTCAAGCCCACCTGCAGTTGCACGAGCAAGGCCACCTCGGTGACTCCTACCGAAAGCGGCCGGGAGCCATCTCCGTGTACGAGCGGCGTGTGCGGCGTGTGCCTGCCTATTGCACCCGTGGGGGGATAGAGGAGCTTTGGGGAAGCTGTGCCAGCCCGGGGGCAGCCCTGTAGGAGCTCCACAGCGCCCGCGGCGAGTCCCGCCGTGTCCACCCGGCTGCCAAGCACTTCCGGTCCGCGAGTGATGCATGACAGCGGCCGGGAGCCAGCTCCGCCTATTAGCGGCGGTGTGCCTGCCTTCTGCACCCGTGGGGGGATAGAGGGGCCCCGTGGGAGCTGCTGCATGCCGGCAGCTTCCTTGTGGGAGCTCCACAGCGCCCGCGGTCCTCGGCGGACTTCCAGGGCAAGAGCGGTATGAGCGGCCACCTCATGCCGACCTCCTGGAAGTCCCCGTCGGCTTAGCTCGCGGGTCGGTCCCGCTGTTTTTTTTTTTACCTTCTTAATAAAAAAATCTTTTTTTTTTTATGGTACTTTCGGAAGCCTCAAGCCCACCTGCAGTTGCACGAGCAAGGCCACCTCGGTGACTCCTACCGAAAGCGGCCGGGAGCCATCTCCGTGTACGAGCGGCGTGTGCGGCGTGTGCCTGCCTATTGCACCTGTGGGGGGATAGAGGAGCTTTGGGGAAGCTGTGCCAGCCCGGGGGCAGCCCTGTAGGAGCTCCACAGCGCCCGCGGCGAGTCCCGCCGTGTCCACCCGGCTGCCAAGCACTTCCGGTCCGCGAGTGATGCATGACAGCGGCCGGGAGCCAGCTCCGCCTATTAGCTGCGGTGTGCCTGCCTTCTGCACCCGTGGGGGGATAGAGGGGCCCCGTGGGAGCTGCTGCATGCCGGCAGCTTCCTTGTGGGAGCTCCACAGCGCCCGCGGTCCTCGGCGGACTTCCAGGGCAAGAGCGGTATGAGCGGCCACCTCATGCCGACCTCCTGGAAGTCCCCGTCGGCTTAGCTCGCGGGTCGGTCCCGCTGTTTTTTTTTTTACCTTCTTAATAAAAAAATCTTTTTTTTTTTATGGTACTTTCGGAAGCCTCAAGCCCACCTGCAGTTGCACGAGCAAGGCCACCTCGGTGACTCCTACCGAAAGCGGCCGGGAGCCATCTCCGTGTACGAGCGGCGTGTGCGGCGTGTGCCTGCCTATTGCACCTGTGGGGGGATAGAGGAGCTTTGGGGAAGCTGTGCCAGCCGGGGGGCAGCCCTGTAGGAGCTCCACAGCGCCCGCGGCGAGTCCCGCCGTGTCCACCCGGCTGCCAAGCACTTCCGGTCCGCGAGTGATGCATGACAGCGGCCGGGAGCCAGCTCCGCCTATTAGCGGCGGTGTGCCTGCCTTCTGCACCCGTGGGGGGATAGAGGGGCCCCGTGGGAGCTGCTGCATGCCGGCAGCTTCCTTGTGGGAGCTGGGCATCGGCCGCGGCGAGTCCCGTAGTTCACCCGCCCGACAAGCACTTCCGGCCCGCGGCGGACTTCCAGGGCTCAAGCGGTAGGCGCGGCCACCTCATGCCGACCTCCTGGAACTCCCCCTCGGCCTCGCTCGCGTGTCTGTCTTCATTCACGTTTTGGAGAAAAAACCCTATGAGGTTTTTATTTTGGCCTTCAGCCAAGCAGCAGTTCCAGGAGGCCGGGCATTTTGGCACCTCCCACCGGTGTAATTGGCGAGGTGACACTTTTAGGGGTGTGAATATCTCCTACGCCTGAAATACTGTGAGAGGGAGAACTTGCTCCGCCTCCCAAGTCCAACACTTCCAGGACGAGAGGAGGGCGGGAGGCGTTCCCTGCTTAGGCCGAATGCTGCTTCCACGGCGATAGCGGCACCAAGCCGCCCTCTCACGCCGCTGCCCTGGATGTCCCCGTCGGCCTCGCTCGCTGGTCGGGTCCGGTGTTTTTTTACCTTCTTAATAAAAAATTATTTTTTTTTTTATGTTATTTCCTGAAGCCCCAAGCCCACCTGCAGTTGCACGAGCAAGGCCACCTCGGCAACTCCTACCGAAAGCCGTGAACGAGGAAGTACAAACGGGAGCTGCTCCCGTTCCAAGCCGAGAAGGACTTCCATGGTGTGACCGGTAGGTAGTGGCACCTCCTGCCGTCCTCCTGGAAGTCCCCGTCGGCCTGGCTCACGGCTCGGTCCCGCTGTGTGTTTTACCTTCATAATAAAAAACACTTTTTTTTTTTATGGTATTTTCTGAAGTCCCAAGCCGACCTGCAGTTGCAGGAGCTCGGCCACCTCGGCAACTCCTACCGAAAGCCGTGAACGAGGAAGTACAAACGGGAGCTGCTCCCGTTCCAAGCCGAGAAGGACTTCCATGGTGTGACCGGTAGGTAGTGGCACCTCCTGCCGTCCTCCTGGAAGTCCCCGTCGGCCTCGCTCGCAGGTCTGTCTTCATTGACGTTTTGGAGAAAAAACCCTATGAAGTTTTTATTTGGGCCTCAGCCGGGCAGCAGTTCCATGAGCCCGGGTACTTTGGCACCTTACCCCGGTGTATTTGAGGTGGTGACACTTTTAGGGGTGTGAATATCTCCTTCACCTGAAATCCTGTGAGAGGGCATCTAGGTTTTGAGTTCCAAGTCCCAACGGTTCTTCCTAGCGGGAAGTCCTAACCGTTCCTGGCCGAGAGTGACTTCCAGGGTTTGAGCAATAGGTACCGGCCCGCCCTCTCACGGTGCCTCCTGGAAGTCCCCGTCGGCCTCGTTCGCTGGTCGGTCCGCTGCACCTTAACTTCCATGAAAGAACTTTGGTGCATTCTTTCAGGAGTCCCAGGCCGACCAGCAGTTGCAGGAGCTCGGCCAGCCCTGTGACTCCAACCGAGTACCATGAAGGAGGACGTGCTGCACGTTCTTGCGGGAGCTGCACCTGGTCCAACCCGAGAAGGACTTCCATGGTGTGACCGGTATGTAGTGGCACATCATGCTGGCCTCCTGGAAGTTCCCGTCGGCCTTGCTCGCTGGTCGGTCCGCTGCACCTGAACTTCCACGAAAGAACTTTGATGCATTCTTTCTGGAGTCCCAGGCCGACCAGCAGTTGCAGGAGCTCGGCCACCTTGGCGACTCCAACCGAACACCTTGAAGGAGGACGTGCTGCACGTTCTAGCGGGAGCTGCACCTGGTCCAACCCGAGAATGACTTCCATGGTGTGACCGGTATGTAGTGGCACGTCATGCCGGCCCCCTGGAAGTCCCCGTCGGCCTCGCTGGCAGGTCTGTCTTCATTGACGTTTTGGAGGAAAAACCCTATGAGGTTTTTATTTTGGGCCTCAGCCGGGCAGCAGTTCCAGGAGCCCGGGTACTTTGGCACCTTACCCCGGTGTATTTGAGGTGGTGACACTTTTAGGGGTGTGAATATCTCCTTCACCTGAAATCCTGTGAGAGGGCATTTAGGTTTTGAGTTCCAAGTCCCAACGGTTCTTCCTAGCGGGAAGTCCTAACCGTTCGTGGCCGAGAGTGACTTCCAGGGTGTGAGCGATAGGCACCGGCCCTCTCATGGTGTCTCCTGGAAGTCCCCGTCGGCCTCGTTGGCTGGTCGGTCCGCTGCACCTGAACTTCCACGAAAGAACTTTGGTGCATTCTTTCTGGAGTCCCAGGCCGACCAGCAGTTGTAGGAGCTCGGCCACGTTGGCGACTCCAATCGAGAGTACCGTGAAGGAGGACGTGCTGCACGTTCTAGCGGGAGCTGCACCTGGTCCAACCCGAGAATGACTTCCATGGTGTGGCCGGTATGTAGTGGCACGCCATGCCGGCCTCCTGGAAGTCCCCGTCGGCCTAGCTCGCAGGTCTGTCTTCATTGACGTTTTGGAGGAAAAACCCTATGAGGTTTTTATTTTGGGCTTCAGCCGGGCAGCAGTTCCAGGAGCCCGGGTAAGTTGGCACCTTACCCCGGTGTATTTGAGGTGGTGACACTTTTAGGGGAGCGAATATCTCCTTCACCTGAAAACCTGTGAGAGGGCATTTCTGCTCCGCGTTCCAAGTCCCAACGGTTCTTCCTAGCGGGAAGTCCTAACCCTTCGTGGCCGAGAAGGACTTCCATGGTGTGACTGGTATGTAGTGGCACGTCATGCCGGCCTCCTGGAAGTCCCCGTCGGCCTCGTTGGCTGGTCGGTCCGCTGCACCTGAACTTCCACGAAAGAACTTTGGTGCATTCTTTCTGGAGTCCCAGGCCGACCAGCAGTTGTAGGAGCTCGGCCACGTTGGCGACTCCAATCGAGAGTACCGTGAAGGAGGACGTGCTGCACGTTCTAGCGGGAGCTGCACCTGGTCCAACCCGAGAATGACTTCCATGGTGTGGCCGGTATGTAGTGGCACGCCATGCCGGCCTCCTGGAAGTCCCCGTCGGCCTAGCTCGCAGGTCTGTCTTCATTGACGTTTTGGAGGAAAAACCCTATGAGGTTTTTATTTTGGGCTTCAGCCGGGCAGCAGTTCCAGGAGCCCGGGTAAGTTGGCACCTTACCCCGGTGTATTTGAGGTGGTGACACTTTTAGGGGAGCGAATATCTCCTTCACCTGAAAACCTGTGAGAGGGCATTTCTGCTCCGCGTTCCAAGTCCCAACGGTTCTTCCTAGCGGGAAGTCCTAACCCTTCGTGGCCGAGAAGGACTTCCATGGTGTGACTGGTATGTAGTGGCACGTCATGCCGGCCTCCTGGAAGTCCCCGTCGGCCTCGTTGGCTGGTCGGTCCGCTGCACCTGAACTTCCACGAAAGAACTTTGGTGCATTCTTTCTGGAGTCCCAGGCCGACCAGCAGTTGTAGGAGCTCGGCCACGTTGGCGACTCCAATCGAGAGTACCGTGAAGGAGGACGTGCTGCACGTTCTAGCGGGAGCTGCACCTGGTCCAACCCGAGAAGGACTTCCATGGTGTGACCGGTATGTAGTGGCACGTCATGCCGGCCTCCTGGAAGTCCCCGTCGGCCTCGCTGGCAGGTCTGTCTTCATTGACGTTTTGGAGGAAAAACCCTATGAGGTTTTTATTTTGGGCTTCAGCCGGGCAGCAGTTCCAGGAGCCCGGGTAAGTTGGCACCTTACCCCGGTGTATTTGAGGTGGTGACACTTTTAGGGGTGCGAATATCTCCTTCACCTGAAATCCTGTGAGAGGGCATTTAGGTTTTGAGTTCCAAGTCCCAACGGTTCTTCCTAGCGGGAAGTCCTAACCGTTCGTGGCCGAGAGTGACTTCCAGGGTGTGAGCGATAGGCACCGGCCCTCTCATGGTGTCTCCTGGAAGTCCCCGTCGGCCTCATTGGCTGGTCGGTCCGCTGCACCTGAACTTCCACGAAAGAACTGTGGTACATTCTTTCTGGAGTCCCAGGCCGACCAGCAGTTGTAGGAGCTCGGCCACGTTGGCGACTCCAATCGAGAGTACCGTGAAGGAGGACGTGCTGCACGTTCTAGCGGGAGCTGCACCTGGTCCAACCCGAGAAGGACTTCCATGGTGTGACCGGTATGTAGTGGCACGTCATGCCGGCCTCCTGGAAGTCCCCGTCGGCCTCGCTGGCAGGTCTGTCTTCATTGACGTTTTGGAGGAAAAACCCTATGAGGTTTTTATTTTGGGCTTCAGCCGGGCAGCAGTTCCAGGAGCCCGGGTAAGTTGGCACCTTACCCCGGTGTATTTGAGGTGGTGACACTTTTAGGGGTGCGAATATCTCCTTCACCTGAAATCCTGTGAGAGGGCATTTAGGTTTTGAGTTCCAAGTCCCAACGGTTCTTCCTAGCGGGAAGTCCTAACCGTTCGTGGCCGAGAGTGACTTCCAGGGTGTGAGCGATAGGCACCGGCCCTCTCATGGTGTCTCCTGGAAGTCCCCGTCGGCCTCATTGGCTGGTCGGTCCGCTGCACCTGAACTTCCACGAAAGAACTGTGGTACATTCTTTCTGGAGTCCCAGGCCGACCAGCAGTTGTAGGAGCTCGGCCACGTTGGCGACTCCAATCGAGAGTACCGTGAAGGAGGACGTGCTGCACGTTCTAGCGGGAGCTGCACCTGGTCCAACCCGAGAAGGACTTCCATAGTGTGACCGGTATGTAGTGGCACGTCATGCCGGCCTCCTGGAAGTCCCCGTCGGCCTCGCTGGCAGGTCTGTCTTCATTGACGTTTTGGAGGAAAAACCCTATGAGGTTTTTATTTTGGGCTTCAGCCGGGCAGCAGTTCCAGGAGCCCGGGTAAGTTGGCACCTTACCCCGGTGTATTTGAGGTGGTGACACTTTTAGGGGTGCGAATATCTCCTTCACCTGAAATCCTGTGAGAGGGCATTTAGGTTTTGAGTTCCAAGTCCCAACGGTTCTTCCTAGCGGGAAGTCCTAACCGTTCGTGGCCGAGAGTGACTTCCAGGGTGTGAGCGATAGGCACCGGCCCTCTCATGGTGTCTCCTGGAAGTCCCCGTCGGCCTCATTGGCTGGTCGGTCCGCTGCACCTGAACTTCCACGAAAGAACTTTGGTACATTCTTTCTGGAGTCCCAGGCCGACCAGCAGTTGTAGGAGCTCGGCCACGTTGGCGACTCCAATCGAGAGTACCGTGAAGGAGGACGTGCTGCACGTTCTAGCGGGAGCTGCACCTGGTCCAACCCGAGAAGGACTTCCATGGTGTGACCGGTATGTAGTGGCACGTCATGCCGGCCTCCTGGAAGTCCCCGTCGGCCTCGCTGGCAGGTCTGTCTTCATTGACGTTTTGGAGGAAAAACCCTATGAGGTTTTTATTTTGGGCTTCAGCCGGGCAGCAGTTCCAGGAGCCCGGGTAAGTTGGCACCTTACCCCGGTGTATTTGAGGTGGTGACACTTTTAGGGGTGCGAATATCTCCTTCACCTGAAATCCTGTGAGAGGGCATTTTGGTTTCGTGTTCCAAGTCCCTACGGTTCTTCCTAGCGGGAAGTCCTAACCGTTCGTGGCCGAGAGTGACTTCCAGGGTGTGAGCGATAGGCACCGGCCCTCTCATGGTGTCTCCTGGAAGTCCTCGTCGGCCTCGTCCACCTGTCGTTAAGCTGTGAGAGGAGCACGTGCTCCCGCGCCGTTTGAGTCTTTGGAATTTGTCCAAGACTCCTCAGATCGATCTGGCTCCCCGCGACCCGGCGGCGGAGGGACCACTCGCTCGGCAGTGCTTTGGAGCCCTGTCGGTTACGGCGAGCGCGTCTTCCTCCCACACCGTCCGGGTCTGTTTCGCCCCCGGCCACCTACGGCCGGTGTCCCAAAAAGCCCGGCGGTCCTGCTAAGGCGGGCGCCGGTACCTCTCGCTCCCGCGAGGTGCGTTTGCTCAGTGCTGCTTCTATCACTCTAAAAGGCGTCCGAGAGTGCGCTGGTGTCGCCGGAGCCCGAGGCGCGAGAGAAAGCTTTAAACGACGGGGAGGCAGTGACCGCCCCCGTATGTCCGCTGCTCGCAAGGGCCTCTCTAGCCGAGGTGCTCCCAGGCGCACCCGCGCATGGGGCACGGTTGTTTCTCGCAAGTAGTCCAAAGCCGTCTTCCGCCTCGCCCGAGGCTGGAAGTGTCGGCGTGGCTCCCGCATGCAAGCCACACGCGGCTCCACGGTGGCTTCCCTCCCCCCCTCTCCGGAGGGGGCGGCCCCATCCCATGTGGAGCCGCTAAGCCGCCGGGAAAGCGGCCTCGGTTCCCCGTGGGCGACAAAGGCGTCCTCCTCGGCACTTTGCGAGCTGGGCCGCCGGAGAGAGCAGTTAACCCGGATTGTCGAGGTTGTCCGTTGCCTTTGTCCCATATTACCTAAGCCTGGTCCTTGTTACCTTACTGGTAAGGGTTAGGGACGCTGAGCGCGCTCCATCTTCTCGGCTCTATGTTGGGCTCTCTCTAAACAGGTCCTCGACTTAAGACCGACCGGTCTTCGTAGGCATCCTTCATCTCGGCAGGTTGCGAGCTGGGCCGCCGGTGAGAGCAGTTAACCCGGATTGTCGAGGTTGCCGTTGCCTTTGTCCCATATTACCTAAGCCTGGTCCTTGATACCTTACTGGTAAGGGTTAGGGACACTGAGCGCGCTCCATCTTCTCGGCTCTATGTTGGGCTCTCTCTAAACAGGTCCTCGACTTACGATGCTGCCCCGACCGACCGACCGGTCTTCGTAGGAGTCCTCCATCTCGGCAGGTTGCGAGCTGGGCCGCCGGTGAGAGCAGTTAACCCGGATTGTCGAGGTTGCCGTTGCCTTTGTCCCATATTACCTAAGCCTGGTCCTTGATACCTTACTGGTAAGGGTTAGGGACGATGAGCGCGCTCCATCTTCTCGGCTCTATGTTGGGCTCTCTCTAAACAGGTCCTCGACTTACGATTCTGCCCCGACCGACCGACCGGTCTTCGTAGGCGTCCTCCATCTCGGCAGGTTGCGAGCTGGGCCGCCGGTGAGAGCAGTTAACCCGGATTGTCGAGGTTGCCGTTGCCTTTGTCCCATATTACCTAAGCCTGGTCCTTGATACCTTACTGGTAAGGGTTAGGGACGATGAGCGCGCTCCATCTTCTCGGCTCTATGTTGGGCTCTCTCTAAACAGGTCCTCGACTTACGATTCTGCCCCGACCGACCGACCGGTCTTCGTAGGCTTCCTCCATCTTGGCAGGTTGCGAGCTGGGCCGCGGTGAGAGTATGTAGCCCGGACTGTCCTGAAGCGTCACAGTGGCATATTGAACACCCCGGTTGACTTACATTTATGTGGTCGCGAAACCTGGTTGCGGTCTCAGTGCCAATCTGCGTCCAACAACGGGGCTCTTGGTTGCTCTCTTTCCATGTGTCCTAGACTGTCTTCCGATGCCTTGGAAGGGTCGGTCGGTTGTTTGAAGGCATCCTCCTCCTCGGCAGGTTGAGAGCTGGCCCGCGGTGAGAGTATGTAGCCCGGACTGTCCTGAAGCGTCACAGTGGCATATTGAACACCCCGGTTGACTTACATTTATGTGGTCGCGAAACCTGGTTGCGGTCTCAGTGCCAATCTGCGTCCAACAACGGGGCTCTTGGTTGCTCTCTTTCCATGTGTCCTAGACTGTCTTCCGATGCCTTGGAAGGGTCGGTCGGTTGTTTGAAGGCATCCTCCTCCTCGGCAGGTTGAGAGCTGGCCCGCGGTGAGAGTATGTAGCCCGGACTGTCCTGAAGCGTCACAGTGGCATATTGAACACCCCGGTTGACTTACATTTATGTGGTCGCGAAACCTGGTTGCGGTCTCAGTGCCAATCTGCGTCCAACAACGGGGCTCTTGGTTGCTCTCTTTCCATGTGTCCTAGACTGTCTTCCGATGCCTTGGAAGGGTCGGTCGGTTGTTTGAAGGCATCCTCCTCCTCGGCAGGTTGAGAGCTGGCCCGCGGTGAGAGTATGTAGCCCGGACTGTCCTGAAGCGTCACAGTGGCATATTGAACACCCCGGTTGACTTACATTTATGTGGTCGCGAAACCTGGTTGCGGTCTCAGTGCCAATCTGCGTCCAACAACGGGGCTCTTGGTTGCTCTCTTTCCATGTGTCCTCGACTGTCTTCCGATGCCTTGGAAGGGGGGTCGGTTGTTTGAAGGTGTCCTCCTGCTCGGCAGGTTTCGAGCTGGGCCGTCGGTGAGAGCAGGTAGCCGGGATTGTCCTGGGGCGCGTCGTAGCAGTTATGCCAACCCATGTCCTGCAGACCTGGGCCGCTTCCGAGCGGTGACCAGGTTGTACCGGTACCAAGTTGGCAGCCAGCTGCGACCTCCCGCGGGGCTCTTGGTTGACCTATTCTCTGCAAAGGTCCTGGACTTTCTCTGCTGCCTTGGAAAGTCGTCTAGTCCCCCTGGCACTGCGAGGCCGCCCACCTCCCGAGCGCAATAAATGAAGGTAGTCTCAGCACTTCGATGGAAGGGGGGACTACCTGGTTGATCCTGCCAGTAGCATATGCTTGTCTCCAAGATTAAGCCATGCACGTGTAAGTACACACGGCCGGTACAGTGAAACTGCGAATGGCTCATTAAATCAGTTATGGTTCCTTTGATCGCTCCAACCGTTACTTGGATAACTGTGGTAATTCTAGAGCTAATACATGCCTACGAGCGCTGACCACCCGGAACGCGTGCATTTATAGGACCAAAACCAATCCGAGGGCTTGGGCGGTGGGGTCGGGCTCCGGCCCTCCCTACGCTCTCCCCGGCCGCTCTGGTGACTCTAGATAACCTCGGGCCGATCGCACGTCCCCGTGACGGCGACGATACATTCGGACGTCTGCCCTATCAACTTTCGATGGTACTTTTTGCGCTTACCATGGTGACCACGGGTAACGGGGAATCAGGGTTCGATTCCGGAGAGGGAGCCTGAGAAACGGCTACCACATCCAAGGAAGGCAGCAGGCGCGCAAATTACCCACTCCCGACCCGGGGAGGTAGTGACAAAAAATAACAATACAGGACTCTTTCGAGGCTCTGTAATTGGAATGAGTACACTTTAAATCCTTTAACGAGGATCCATTGGAGGGCAAGACTGGTGCCAGCAGCCACGGGAAGAGGAGGAGTTTGTGTGTGCTGGTGTCAGAACAGGCTTGCTCCCTGAGGGGAGAGGTGTGTGAGCAGTGTGTGAGGTGCTTTCACATTTTGTAAGCCGAAAAACCCTTGCTGGATCCGGCTGGAGTTCCAGGCAGGGTCCCCACTCCTTTCCCAGGAGGAGTGGGGTCCTGGGGAGAGACCCCGGAGTCGGGGGTGAGTAAGGAGGAGGACACACTGGCCGCCGAAGCCGGGCGGGAGAGTGGCCGCAAGATGGAGGAGGCAGCCGGCATGCTACGACGGTCAGGGAGGATGTGCTTGAGGAGCGGCGGCTCCAATGAAGATTTGAGCCAGCACAGCCGCGGGGACGTGAAGGCTCCACTTGCCTTGGACACAGTGAGTCGGACTGGAGGAAGGACGGAGAGGCCCGCAGCGGCAGCCGGCGCAATGGCGGGAGCCGCTGCGGGAGTAAAGCTCGCGGCGGTGGATGCCGCCGGTGAAAGGAGTGACAAGGGAGAGAGCGGACGAGAGGTGCCGGGTATGTCAGAGACTGCCTGGTGCTCCGTGGTGTCGCACGGGGCAATAGGCGAAATCCTGGATATGGAGGACCTCGAGTACCGGCTCGAGGACTGGCCGGTATTAGCCCCAAGGGAGCCGCAACAGCAGTTCCGGCAAAGGGTAACGGCAGTTACGAGCCTGTACATGGCTTCAGAGGAGGAGAGACTGGCCCTGAAGCAGTCTCTTGCTGATCAACGGTATCGCGCGGATCACTGTTCAAAGAATAAAAGACCGGCAATTTCAAAGAAGATAAAGGAGCTGAAGGAGCGTATAAGCTTCCTGGAGACCAGGCTGGACTTGATTTTGCAGTCCTCGGGGAGTTTTCGCCAGAGACTGTTAAGATGGAAAAAGTCTCTGGGGAAAAGAGCATTGGAACAGGGCCAGGAATCGGCCCAGGAATCGGCCCAAGATGCAGGCCAAGAGGCAAGCGAGGAGTTAATCCCTGAGTCGGCCTCAATCAAGCAGGGAGGAAGTGAGGCACAGGTGTCTGAGTGCAGCCAGGTATCAGAGGGCAGCCTCCCTTGTGCACAGCGGGAGCGTGCTGTGAAGCCTGAATTGAAAGTGCAAGATGGAGCGAGGCACCGACCATCGGGTGTCCTCATGTCGCTGAGCAGTTCCGAGGGCTCAGGGGAATCGTGGTCGGAGTCGGAGGAGACCGGACACAGTGGCGGTCCCGGGGGACTCCTGACGGCCAGGACTAGGCAGGTGCGGTCCCCACCGGTGAACTTTGGGGATTTCACATTCGGAGGGGATCCGGTGTCGGACGACCTGTCTAGCAAGGCCGAAAGGAGAAGGAGGCGGAAGGCAGAGAAGGCAGGTAAGACTCCAATCATGGAGGAGCGTCTTGTGTTTGTACCCCTTTGTAAGCCCGACGTACTCCCTGTCCCCCAGGATGCCATTGCAAACCCCTCTGGTCAGCTCACTCCTGATCCTGCAGTGGATCGGGGGTCTGACGGAGGGGAGATTATGTGTAGCCCTCCCGCTGGGCAGGTTCCGAAGATCAGTGGCGCTGCTGCCGCCAGATCTAGTGGCGGTAGCAGTGCGGTGGCGAGACTGGCTGAGAGGCCGGACAGTTTGGTGGCAAATAAGAACGTAGTGCTCGGTCCCAAGCAGTTGGGCACGGGCGCTCTGTGTATCCCCTTGGGGGAGAACAAGTTGGTGCCCAGAGTGGTGCTTTCCCCTGCAAAGTTGCGCCCGGTGGAGGAGGAAGCAACCAGGGAAACAAATTTTGACATTATGGCTGGCTCAGCAAGGGTGAAAGAGTCCTGCAGGCAGGAAAACGCGCCTGCAGGAAAAAACGCATGCAAAAACGCATGTGGTGTGAATGGGGGTGAAAAAAGTGAAAATTCAATTGTGATGGAAGATGGTGGGGGGAATGTTTCTGGGGAAGAAATAAAGGTGGGAGAGGGGTTGGGAGATGTAAATGGTGTGGATGGGGGTGTAAATGGTGTGGATGGGGGTGTAAATTGGGGTATGATTTTGAATGGGGGTGAGGAGCATATGGAATTACAGGAGGTGGATGCAGCTCCCGGAGATGGCCCGGAAGGGGGATTGATGGAGGTTAGCCCAAGGGGGGGCTCACTGGAAAGTGGGGCGCCTGTTGTCAAAGTGTCTACTGGGGCTCCGGGAGCTGTACAGGTGGGAAGGTCCTATGCTGCAGCCGCAGCGGGCCCGAGTGCCCCTTTGTCCGCGGGTGCCGTGCATGGTAACTTGCAACGGCGCCTTGCGGAGGCCCTAAGGAGAGGCGAGAGCTCTGTCCAAATAGGGGGTGAGCAGGTTGACCTGTCTTTCTGGTACGAGAAGTACGGACAGGCTGCCTTCCGAGAAAACCAAGGGAAGGGACCACCAGTGTTGTCTCTTCCTACAGGGGGACCCGGGGGTGTCCGCAGGAATGTGGCCCGTCTCCGGTGGGTCGGTAAGGAAGCTAGCCCCCCAAGATCTAGGGTTGTGGAGCTGCTCCTGGAGATGGGATTTAGGGCTAATGATATCTATGCCCTGATCCATCCCTACGGCACCTCGGTGTTCGATGTCAGCTTCATGACGGCAGAGGGGTTGGAATCCTTCTGGTCCCGTCATGAGCTGGCACGGGCATTGCCCCAGTGGCAGGGTTTCGCCGTTCAGGCCGTTTCAAGGCAGAGTGAGGTCATCAAGAGAGTGACCATTTTGACTAGTAATGAGTCACTCTCTTGCATTGATATAATGACCTGGGTGGAGAGGTATGGCGAGGTCAAAGGAATGCCCCAAAAAAATCGGGACGAGCACGGGATTTGGTCTGGTGCCTGGACCTTTTCCGTGAAGTTAAAGGTCCAGGGGAACTCGGTGTCCCACATGCCCTCCTCTGCTTTCTTGGGGAGGGACAGGATCCTGGTCTTTTACCAGGGGCAGCCGAAGGTCTGTCACAAGTGCGGCAGCCCCACACACTTTAGCGCACAGTGTAAGGAGAGGAGGTGTGCGCTGTGTGGGGCTTTGGGCCATCTTGCCGCCACTTGTAAGGACATTAGGTGTAACCTGTGCGGTGACCTAGGTCACCCCTTTAGCCGCTGTCCGCGCTCCTTCGCCAACCTGGTCTTCAACCCGGTGGCGCCTAGCCTTGCCAGTGGTAGTGGTCGTGGTGATGGTGTCGCTGGGGACGGGGCTGGGGAGGATGGAGGGGTGATAGGGTCGAGGAAGGTAAGGACCCTGCCTCCTTCTAAAACGAAGAGGCAGGAGTGCCGCCGACTTGAGAGGGAGCAGGGGGGGCCCCAAAGCCATGGGGTTCAGTCTGCCGTCCCTCAGGAGGCTGGTATGTCTGCGGAGGCCCTTGGGGACGGTGGGGTAGAGGAAGAGATCAGGAGACTGGTGAGGAGGAGAGGAGAAGCCCCCTCTAGTGGGTCCTCGTACTATGGAAGTTTGGACGAGGACGAAGTGAGGGGGCAAGACAAAAGAGAGGACACTGGTAGGAAGACCCTATGCAAGACCAGGGCTCCTAAATTAAAAACATCCAAGACCGGCCAGATCCCAAAGGAGGGCTTGACTGGCTCCCCCCTGATAGGGCTCTCCAACCGGTACCAAGCCCTTCGGGAGGACATCTCCTCCTCTTCGGAAGAAGAAGAGGGCGGGGGTGAGGTATCGGTGCGAAGGTCGGGTCCTTCGGGAGGTGCTGGACCCTCGAACCAGGTAGTAGGCCAAATGCCTGGGGAGGGGGTTGTCACGGCACTAGTGGACAAAGGGGGGGGTGGGGAAACGGGGATGGTGGCGGGGGTGGTGGCGGGGGATGGGAGTGTAAATATTGTTTGTAATGTTGTGGACTCACTCTCTCCTCTTTTGGTTCCAGAGGTGAAAGACTTGGCTAAGGATATGGATCTCTCGGGTGTAAGTCTCAAGAGAGGCAACGAAGATTCCCCGGACCCAGATAGCGACGGGCTAACTGGGGGAGGGAAGAAGCTAGCGGTCGAACTCGATCACTCTTGATGGCGGTACCTACTCCGTTGACCCTGGCGAGTATTAATGTCGCCAGCATTAGGTCAGATGCGGCCAGATTCACGGCCTTTGATTTTCTCGGCCGGGTTGAGGCCGATGTTTTATTTTTGCAGGAGACCAGGGTGCCAGACCTGGCATCAGTGCATAAGGCCAGAAGGGAGTGGAGGCACGGGCCATCTTACTGGTCTCTTGCGGCCGAGCCGTATAGCGGAGTGGCTGTCCTTTTCAGGACAACAGAGGTAAAATGCCGACGAGTGATCGAGGTAGAAATGGGGAGGTGTCTGGTCTTGGACGTCTTCATGAAGGGGCAAGAGCTTAGGCTCATAAACATCTACGGTCCGCAAACCAAGTGGGACCGCAAATGCCTCTTTATGAAGATCAAGCCTTTTCTTTTTACCAGCCGTCAGGTGGTCTTTGGAGGAGACTTCAACACAGTTGTGAGGCAGAAGGACCGGAGGGGCTCCAAAGACAGGCTGGGTTATGACAGCGTCGCTTTAAATAGCATAGTTAGTGAGGCTCGTCTGGAGGATGTCCACATCAGGCACACCCCGGACCACAGTGGTTACACATACCATAGGGGTAGTCAGATTAGATCTAGAATAGACAGGTTTTATTTGAAGGGGGAGGCTGTCTTCTCGCCACTTGTGGTTGAGGAGGTAGAATTCTCCGATCACTGTTTAATTGTTTTTTCTTTGAACGTTGCAGAGACCCATCGGATGGGAAGGGGCTTTTGGAGATTGAATTCGGCACTCCTGGAAGAAGCGGAAGTCAGACAGTCCTTCGAGGATTTTCTGCAGAGCCAGGTACCTCTTTTGGGCCTTTGTAACAGTAAGTCAGAGTGGTGGGAGATGCTCAAGAAACGTGCGGCAAAATTCTTCCGCCAGCTTTCCAACTTTAGGAGCCTGGCCGGACACTGTCTGTACCAGGACCTAAGAAGGAAACTCGAGCAGCTTGTCTCGACAGGAGGTAGCCGCAAGGATATCTCCTGTGTGAAGTCCTTGCTTAAGAGGTGTCAGTACGATAGGCACACGTCCTTGGTTTTTGAGAGGGACTTCGGGAGGTATCGCTCGCCCGACCCTTACAAAAACTGTAGGATGTCAGTGGATTGCAAATATGTGGCAGGACTGATTGATAGTACGGGATCCCTGAACAGGTCCAAATCAGGGATCCTGGAGGTGGTCAGATCTTTCTACTCACACCTCTTGAGTAGGAAGGAACTAGATCGAGACAAAATGTCGGCTTTCCTGGCTGAAACCATTCCGGAGCCAAGGATAAGCCCCTCTCTTGGCGTTTTGACAGAGGAAATCAAGGAAGAGGAAGTAAAGAGGGCGATTGAAGGGTTAGCTCTTAAGAAATCGCCGGGACCGGATGGCTTAACGTCCGAGTTCTATAAGACCTTTGGGGAAGCTTTGATTCCCCTCTTGACTGGGGTTTTTAATGAGTGCCTATCCTCGGGCGCTCTGCCAAAGTCAATGGGTAGGTCAGCCTTGATCCTGCTGTCAAAGGGTAAAGATCCGTCCCGTATTGAGAACTGGCGTCCCATAGCGCTTCTCAATACGGACCGGAAGATTCTGGCAAAAGTACTGTTTAACAGGTTGGTCGAGTTTGCACCACAGCTCCTCTCGGGAGTCCAGCACTGCACTGTCCCAGGTCGAAGCACCTTTAGTGCTGTCCTGGGTGTCAGGGAGGCGGTGGAACAGGGCAGAGCTGGGCACTGGAAGGGGTACATGCTGTCTTTGGATCAGGCAAAAGCGTTTGACAGAGTTGATCATGAGTATCTCTGGTCCACCCTTTTGAGATACGGTCTGCCTGGGGGGTTTGTGAATTGGCTGAAAACATTGTACGCTGGGGCTGAGACTTTCCCACTGGTGAACGGTTGGGTTGGTCGTCCTTTCGTTGTGGACTCTGGTGTCCGTCAGGGTTGTCCTCTTAGCCCGCTGCTATACGTGTTCGCGATCGACCCCTTCCTTGTGAGGATTGATCGCGGGCCGTTGGTGGGTGTGAGGATGGACCTGGCGGTCGTGGAGTCTGCAGTAAGGACGATAGCGTATGCCGACGATGTCACTATCTTCGTCTCCTCGCAAGGGGAGGCGGAATGGGTGATGTCCGAGGTAGATCGCTACTCGGACGCGTCTGGGTCCAAGATCAATCTGGATAAGTGCGAAAGTCTCTGGTTGGGAGTGGGAGACGCAGATTTTTGTCTCCCAGACACCCTCCCTGTGCCCCAAGACACTGCAAAAGTTCTGGGCATAAATTTCGGCAGAGGTGACTATCCTACTCAAAATTGGGAGAGCAGACTGCAGATTGCCACCAAAAGGGTGAACCAGTGGAAAGGTTGGACTTTGACCTTCAGAGAAAGGATCAACTTGGGCAAAACATACCTGCTCCCATTGTTTATTTTTCTGGGCAGCATTTGTATCTTGCCAGAACCCTTCTGGACACGGGTCTACAGCCTGTTTTTCCAATTGTTATGGGGAAACAGGCTGAACCTAGTTAGGAGAGAGGTGACTTACCTAACAAGGAGACAAGGTGGGTTGGGTATGGTCAACCCGGTAGTGTTCCTAGTGAACACTTTTCTTAAATGTAATTTGGCAATCCTCTACAAAGAGAGGGCTCCTCTGTGGGTAGCTTCTTGCAAGGTGTGGTTTCAGCCTTTCTTCCAGGAATGGGAGAACGGAGGGCGAGTGAAGGATCTTCGATCGCAGCGGGGGCATCTCCCGGCTTACGTTGCCCCGGTTCTGAAGGTTGTCCGTCGATGGTGTCTGGGGAAGGATGAGGTGATCACGCTGCCGAGGAAACTCCTCGACATTAGGGTGATCGCCTCCTATTTCCAGGCATCCTTGGCCCTCAAGGACTGCCCAGGTAGGGATCTGAGGGAGGGACTGACGCTTTTGAATTCAAACAGGATCCCCCAGAAGTATTGGGACTTGACCTGGCGCTGCTTCCATGGTAAGTTATATGTGAGGGGAAACTTGAAGTACAGGAACTCTGATGAAAGGGATTGTCCCCGGGAGGAGTGTGGCGACACGCTGGAAAGCATGGAGCACTTCCTGCTTCAGTGTCCTCTCAATATAGAGGTATACAACCAGGTGGGGATCTCCATCGGGTGGCCAGAGATGGAGAGCCTCTCCTATGCCGAGTGGGCCTATGGGGCGTACAGAGAAGTTGGTGACAGGGACCGATGCACTTTATTTCTAGTTAGTGCAGTGGTCAGGTTCTACACGTGGAACGCGCGGTGTCTAGTTTCGACGGGAAGAAAGACCCTCCAAAGGGAAGAGGTATGTAGTAACATCCTTGGTGACCTGGTGAAGGTGCGCTCTTTGGAGTTTGAAAGGCTGGGAGCACGTAAGGCCTCCCGCTTATGGAGAGGCTTTTCTTTTAGCGTGCCCTAGCCGTTCAAGCTTCTTCCTGGTGTAGGGCTGTAGTTTCAATCACCCTAGCCTTTTTGTTTTATAAAGTGATATGGATGTTAAGGCTTGAGGACGCCGAACCTGCGCAACTCTTGAGACGGGGTGGCGGGTAGGATTTTTTTAAATCAATAGATTTTTATTGAACATTTTTCCAACATACAGAATAACAAAATAACATACAAATTGCATTCCAAAGCTAACAGTGAGCAATACTTGTATTCTCTTACAGATATAAGACAAAAGAAGTCATATCATACAGAGAGATAATGCAGTATATACATGAATTAGAACCAAGTCTCTCATCCAGTGTCTTAGCCCCCCCCTGTGTCTCATATTCTATGGCATACCTCTACCTTAAATCTTTTAGTTAGCAAAATTATAGACGCTGTCCAACCATGGACCCCAATCTTTCTCATATTTAAGAATAGAGTGCCCCCTATGTGCCATCATTTTCTCATATGAGCATGTACTATTAATATGGGCAATAATCTCCGTTAAGGGAGGGATAGTCTGACTTTTCCAATACCTGGTTATTGCTAATTTGGTCTCAATAAATATATGCGCTGCGACTACTCTGTAGTCTCCCGGAATGTCCTCAAGATTCAGAAAGAGCAATGCTAACGATGATGAAGGGTCAACTGTAATTCCTGTAATATCATATAGCAACTTAAATGCAGCCTTCCATAGATTTTTGAGAGACGGACAGGTCCATAAAATATGCAATAGCGTCCCCCTACCCCCACAATTCCTCCAACAATGGTGAGAGGCGGTCGGGTATATGCGCTGGAGTTTATCTGGAGTGTAATACCAGCGAAGTATTGTCTTCATTACCGACTCATAATGAAGAGTACATTTCAAATGTTTCGCTATAAATGTAAGTGCATAAGACCACTTTTGTGCTGAGTATTCTTTTGTAAGTTCCTTTTCCCAGGCCAAGAAAGGGGAAGATTTTTCAAATATACTCTTAGATCCCAAAAGGTCATAAATAGGACGTAGTCCTTTAAGACGCGTCCCCGTTTGAGCCCATATTTGGAATATCTCTTTGTTTGCTGTGACCTCAAATGGGCAGTCCGTTTGCAACAGATGTCTGATTCTAAGGAATTTATAAAACTCAGTGTTTGGGATACCAAACTTATCGTGTAGGCAGCTAAACTGTACCACTTGGTTATTTTCGAAAAATGCTGTCATCTGTGTCAGACCCCCCCCTTTCCAAAGTCGGAGATCCAAATCAGTGAGAAGAAACTCTAGAGTTTCTATCGGCGAATTGGGGAGTAGAGATAATGAAGATGTGTTACACAGCGAATGGAATTTTACCCAGTTTTGTATAGAAGTGGATAGAAAATATGGCAGAGATATCTTTGGAGATTTTGGGTGTAATTTTACAATTAAAAGGGCCTTTAGATTATGTATAGGTGATGTTGACATTTCAATTTGTACCCAATGTTGGGAGGTATCTCCTTCCCACCAGTATTTCAGTTGCGATATCTGAGTGGACAAATAATAGTGATGGATATTAGGTAAACTTAAGCCCCCTTGTTTTTTCCCTTTATTCAATAAACGAGCGGCTATGCGTGGTCTACTTTTTTGCCAGACATAGGAGCTTACCAACCTGTGTGCTTTATTAAAAAAGGACAAGGGCATTTTAATCGGTAAAGTCCGAAACAGATATAGTAACTTTGGAAGTACCAACATTTTAAATGCCGCGATACGACCTATCCACGAAACTTCATGTAACTCCAATTGTTTCAAATCTACTTCTATTTGCGCTAACATAGAACAATAGTTGACTTGGTATAGCTGTTATAGATGTTTATCCCCAAGTATTTAATATGTGATTGTTGCCAATCTAACGGAAATTTCTCCCGCATATATTCCAGGTCCAACAATGAGCAATTTAGGGGTATAGCTTGTGATTTTCCCATGTTCACTTTATAAAATGCTATTTGACCGAATTCCTGGATAATCTCAAATGCAGTTGCTAACGACTTTTCCGGCTGTTCTAGGGTTAATATTATGTCGTCTGCATAAAGGGAAATGCAGTGGGATCTATCTCCTATTTTTATCCCGTGAATGTCCTGATGTTGTCTAAAAGCCTGTGCCAATGGTTCTATAGACAGGACAAAAATTAAAGGCGATAGTGGACACCCTTGTCTTGTCCCATTCGTTATCCCAAAATCCTCCGAAAGCGCACCATTAACAAACACTTTTGCCGATGGACTGGAATATAAAGCTTGAATTGCCGTTGTAATAGATCCTTCAAATCCCATTTCTTCTAAAACCGTGAATACAAATGACCATTTAACCCTATCAAAGGCTTTTTCAGCATCTAGAGTAACCATAACAGCTTTAGTTTTTTTCCTATTTACATAATCTAAAATATTGAGAACTCTCCTAGTGTTTTCCGGAGCCTGTCTTCCTTTAACGAATCCGACTTGGTCTCTATTAACTAGTATTGGAATTACCTCCGACAAGCGGTTTGCCAATACCTTGGCATAAATTTTTACATCCGAGTTAAGGAGGGAAATGGGCCTAAAATTTTGTGGTGAGTCCGGTGTTTTGCCTGATTTGGGGAGTGTCACTATCACTGCACTCAGCATTTCCTTTGGGAAATTCCCCTCCGAAATGGCATGCTTTAGGGTTTCAAACAGATGCGGGAGGAGAGTTTTTTCAAAAGTTTTATAGTAGATACCAGATAGCCCATCTGGTCCAGGGGCCTTGTGTAGCGGTAGGGAACGAATTATTTTGGATATTTCCCCCTCCGATATAGGGAGGTTTAAATCTGCCAGCTGTTGGGAAGATAAACGTGGAAGTTTTAGATCTCTTAAGAAATCTCTGACAGCCTGTCGGGTCGGTTGTGGATTTGTCGTGTGTGATTGCAAATTATAAAGGGATTCATAGTATTCTTTGAACTTTTGTGCTATGTCTCCAGGTGAGTATATTTTAGTGTTTCTAATTGGATCTTTAAGAAAAGCTATCTTACTCTTGATATTCCTGGCTTTTATTCTGTGTGCCAAGAGTTTACTGGCTTTGTTGTCCTGTGAGTAGTATTGAGCTTTGACAGATTGTAAGTTTTTTTCATATTTGTACATCAAACAATCCTTCAATTTAATTCGGAGGTGTCGCAGTTTCTCAGTGTTAGCTGGGGAGGTGTCAGTTTTATTCAGGGCCTCTATATTACGTATTTGTGTCATTGTATCCTCGAACTGCCGATCCCTCTCTTTCTTTGCTCTATGCCCCCATTTTATAAAGAGGCCTCTCATGTATGCTTTGTGTGCATTCCACAGAACAAATGGATCCTGAACAGAGTTTACATTCCATAGAAAATATTCCTCTAGGCCTTTGCTCAGTTCCTCCTTATATTTAGGATGTGACATCAGATACGCATTGTTTCTCCATAGGAAATGTGTTTGTGAGTTATGGGTATCCTTTACACATATGGTAATAGCTGCATGATCTGACCATTTAATCAGCTCAATAGAGGATTTGTCCACTTTTTGTAATAGCGAACGCCCTACCAGAAATAAGTCTATGCGAGAATAGGACTTATGTACCGATGAAAAAAAGGAGTAGTCTCTTTCCGAGTCGTGTTGAATGCGCCAAATATCATACATATCTTCCCTTAGCAAGACAGGGGCTAGAGATTGGGAATGTGTTCTATGTTCACTCGTGGAATCTATTGATGGGTCATGTATGGTGTTGAAATCCCCACAAATTACCAATTCCCCCCTCTTAACTTTGTTGATTTTACGAAATAATTTATTTAGAAAACGGATTTGGTGTGCGTTTGGGGCATATACAACTACTATGGTGAATACCACATTGTTCAATTCTCCTATCTGGATGATATATCTCCCTCCCGGGTCTAGAAAAGTCTCGATAGGATTAAATGCGACTGTATTTCGAATTGCTAGAAGTACCCCTCTCTGTTTCTTGGTGTGGTGAGAAAGAATAACCTTGGAGAATTGAGGATGTTTTACTCTATGTGCATCTTTTTCTAGTAAATGGGTCTCCTGTGTACATAATATGTCGCATTTCAAGGAAAGAGCTTCTCTCCACATAAACGCTCTCTTATGTGGACTATTTAAACCTTTTACATTTAGAGAGACAAACTTAATCATCGTAATGTATTAGGATCTCAAAAATGTGTGTAAGCGGTGTCTTCTTGTATTCCATTAGTCCCTCAAACTTTGTATATTGAAGTATATGGAAGGATAATATAAAGCACTCTAACCTTACCAAACATAATATTGCATATATCCATACAAGTGACCCTATATCCGGTATGTTAACTTCACATTTCATCACTGTACTAGACACGATATATCGTACACATATAAACACATTTAGGTGTCTATTGACCCATAAAATAGAGTCACACCAACCACACAAACATAAACACATATACAGCTGAATAAGCTGTTGAAAAATAGTGGGACAAATTCTCAGGGCTCGAATCCCAGAGACAGTCCAGAACTCCAAACGGCAACTGTGATACCTTATATTATGTTATTGGCTCTTCAGCGATGTGGTCCCTTTTTTGTAGGCACCTTTTGCCACTCTTGCTCCAATCGAGAGGGGTATCCCCCCCCCCGTTCTTCTGTGGTCTCCGGAATTGGAAGCTTTTTAGATTGCAGGAACTTTCTTCCTTCCCCCAATGTAGAAATAACTTGCAGTGTTCCATTCTGGCGTACCAGAATTTTTACAGGGAATCCCCACCTGTAGGCGATGTTGTGCTCTCTCAGAATTGCAGTAATAGGTGATAGGTTTTTTCTCATCCGAAGTGTGGCTGCTGATAGATCCGCATATAACTTGATATGCTGATATGGTGTCGGTATATCCCCCAGTGTCCTAATCGCTGCCAGCAAAGCTTCCTTAACGTGGTAGTAGTGGATCCTGATCAGAACATCTCGGGGTAAAGTGTCTGGTAGGTGTTTCGGACGCGGCACTCTATGTGCCCTATCGATTATGATATCTGTATCTGAACTCTTCGGTAGAATAGCCATCATAAGCGCTTGCACATATTTAGTAAGATCAGCAGGCAGAATATCCTCTGAGATACCTCTAATTTTCACATTGTTCCGTCTAGACCTATCTTCCAGGTCTATGACCTTAGCTTGTAACTTTTCAATCTCTACGGATAAGTCAGAGTGTGTATCCACTAGATTATTATGTGAGGCAGCGAACTCTCCCATCTTGTGCTCAATATGATGTATCCGTTGCCCCAGGCCTTGTAGTGTAGCTGTAATAGG
>NC_134690.1:75543252-75588252 GCF_050947455.1 Rhinoderma darwinii
CGGGAGAAACCTACATCCCCATGCCCAGCCAGAGTTCCAGGGTGATTGGTGGTAGGTCCCGGTGGGGGGGCAGCGGGAGAAACCTACATCCCCATGCCCAGCCAGAGTTCCAGGGTGATTGGTGGTAGGTCCCGGTGGGGGCCAGCGGGAGCAACCTGCATCCTCATGCCCAGCCAGAGTTCCAGGGTGATTGGTGGTAGGTCCCGGTGGGAGGGCAGCGGGAGAAACCTACATCCCCATGCCCAGCCAGAGTTCCAGGGTGATTGGTGGTAGGTCCCGGTGGGGGCCAGCGGGAGCAACCTGCATCCTCATGCCCAGCCAGAGTTCCAGGGTGATTGGTGGTAGGTCCCGGTGGGGGGGCAGCGGGAGAAACCTACATCCCCATGCCCAGCCAGAGTTCCAGGGTGATTGGTGGTAGGTCCCGGTGGGGGGGCAGCGGGAGCAACCTACATCCCTATGCCCAGCCAGAGTTCCAGGGTGATTGGTGGTAGGTCCCGGTGGGGTGGAAGGGGAGCAGCGGGAGCAACCTGCATCTCCATGCCCAGACAGAGTTCCAGGGTGATTGCAGGTAGGTCCCGGTGGGGGGGCAGCGGGAGCAACTTGCATCCCCATGCCCATCCAGAGTTCCAGGATGATTGCAGGTAGGTCCCGGTGGGGTGGAAGGGGGGGCAGCGGGACCAACCTGTGTCCCTATGCCCAGCCAGAGTTCCAGAGTGATTGCAGGTAGGTCCCGGTGGGGTGGAAGGGGGTCAGCGGGAGCAACTTGCATCCCCATGCCCAGCCAGAGAACCAGGGTGATTGCTGGTAGGTCCCGGTGGGGTGGAAGGGGGGGCAGCGGGACCAACCTGTGTCCCTATGCCCAGCCAGAGTTCCAGAGTGATTGCAGGTAGGTCCCGGTGGGGTGGAAGGGGGTCAGCGGGAGCAAACTGCATCCCCATGCCCAGCCAGAGTTCCAGGGTGATTGCAGGTAGGTCCCGGTGGGGTGGAAGGGGGGGCAGCGGGACCAACCTGTGTCCCTATGCCCAGCCAGAGTTCCAGAGTGATTGCAGGTAGGTCCCGGTGGGGTGGAAGGGGGTCAGCGGGAGCAACTTGCATCCCCATGCCCAGCCAGAGTTCCAGGGTGATTGCAGGTAGGTCCCGGTGGGGTGGAAGGGGGGGCAGCGGGACCAACCTGTGTCCCTATGCCCAGCCAGAGTTCCAGAGTGATTGCAGGTAGGTCCCGGTGGGGTGGAAGGGGGTCAGCGGGAGCAAACCGCATCCCCATGCCCAGCCAGAGTTCCAGGGTGATTGCAGGTAGGTCCCGGTGGGGTGGAAGGGGGGGCAGCGGGACCAACCTGTGTCCCTATGCCCAGCCAGAGTTCCAGAGTGATTGCAGGTAGGTCCCGGTGGGGTGGAAGGGGGTCAGCGGGAGCAACTTGCAACCCCATGCCCAGCCAGAGAACCAGGGTGATTGCTGGTAGGTCCCGGTGGGGTGGAAGGGGGGGCAGCGGGACCAACCTGTGTCCCTATGCCCAGCCAGAGTTCCAGAGTGATTGCAGGTAGGTCCCGGTGGGGTGGAAGGGGGTCAGCGGGAGCAAACCGCATCCCCATGCCCAGCCAGAGTTCCAGGGTGATTGCAGGTAGGTCCCGGTGGGGTGGAAGGGGGGGCAGCGGGACCAACCTGTGTCCCTATGCCCAGCCAGAGTTCCAGAGTGATTGCAGGTAGGTCCCGGTGGGGTGGAAGGGGGTCAGCGGGAGCAACTTGCATCCCCATGCCCAGCCAGAGAACCAGGGTGATTGCTGGTAGGTCCCGGTGGGGTGGAAGGGGGGGCAGCGGGACCAACCTGTGTCCCTATGCCCAGCCAGAGTTCCAGAGTGATTGCAGGTAGGTCCCGGTGGGGTGGAAGGGGGTCAGCGGGAGCAAACCGCATCCCCATGCCCAGCCAGAGTTCCAGGGTGATTGCAGGTAGGTCCCGGTGGGGTGGAAGGGGGGGCAGCGGGACCAACCTGTGTCCCTATGCCCAGCCAGAGTTCCAGAGTGATTGCAGGTAGGTCCCGGTGGGGTGGAAGGGGGTCAGCGGGAGCAACTTGCATCCCCATGCCCAGCCAGAGAACCAGGGTGATTGCTGGTAGGTCCCGGTGGGGTGGAAGGGGGGGCAGCGGGACCAACCTGTGTCCCTATGCCCAGCCAGAGTTCCAGAGTGATTGCAGGTAGGTCCCGGTGGGGTGGAAGGGGGTCAGCGGGAGCAAACCGCATCCCCATGCCCAGCCAGAGTTCCAGGGTGATTGCAGGTAGGTCCCGGTGGGGTGGAAGGGGGGGCAGCGGGACCAACCTGTGTCCCTATGCCCCAGCCAGAGTTCCAGAGTGATTGCAGGTAGGTCCCGGTGGGGTGGAAGGGGGTCAGCGGGAGCAACTTGCATCCCCATGCCCAGCCAGAGTTCCAGGGTGATTGCAGGTAGGTCCCGGTGGGGTGGAAGGGGGGGCAGCGGGACCAACCTGTGTCCCTATGCCCAGCCAGAGTTCCAGAGTGATTGCAGGTAGGTCCCGGTGGGGTGGAAGGGGGTCAGCGGGAGCAAACCGCATCCCCATGCCCAGCCAGAGTTCCAGGGTGATTGCAGGTAGGTCCCGGTGGGGTGGAAGGGGGGGGCAGCGGGACCAACCTGTGTCCCTATGCCCAGCCAGAGTTCCAGAGTGATTGCAGGTAGGTCCCGGTGGGGTGGAAGGGGGTCAGCGGGAGCAACTTGCAACCCCATGCCCAGCCAGAGAACCAGGGTGATTGCTGGTAGGTCCCGGTGGGGTGGAAGGGGGGGCAGCGGGACCAACCTGTGTCCCTATGCCCAGCCAGAGTTCCAGAGTGATTGCAGGTAGGTCCCGGTGGGGTGGAAGGGGGTCAGCGGGAGCAAACCGCATCCCCATGCCCAGCCAGAGTTCCAGGGTGATTGCAGGTAGGTCCCGGTGGGGTGGAAGGGGGGGCAGCGGGACCAACCTGTGTCCCTATGCCCAGCCAGAGTTCCAGAGTGATTGCAGGTAGGTCCCGGTGGGGTGGAAGGGGGTCAGCGGGAGCAACTTGCATCCCCATGCCCAGCCAGAGAACCAGGGTGATTGCTGGTAGGTCCCGGTGGGGTGGAAGGGGGGGCAGCGGGACCAACCTGTGTCCCTATGCCCAGCCAGAGTTCCAGAGTGATTGCAGGTAGGTCCCGGTGGGGTGGAAGGGGGTCAGCGGGAGCAAACCGCATCCCCATGCCCAGCCAGAGTTCCAGGGTGATTGCAGGTAGGTCCCGGTGGGGTGGAAGGGGGGGCAGCGGGACCAACCTGTGTCCCTATGCCCAGCCAGAGTTCCAGAGTGATTGCAGGTAGGTCCCGGTGGGGTGGAAGGGGGTCAGCGGGAGCAACTTGCATCCCCATGCCCAGCCAGAGAACCAGGGTGATTGCTGGTAGGTCCCGGTGGGGTGGAAGGGGGGGCAGCGGGACCAACCTGTGTCCCTATGCCCAGCCAGAGTTCCAGAGTGATTGCAGGTAGGTCCCGGTGGGGTGGAAGGGGGTCAGCGGGAGCAAACCGCATCCCCATGCCCAGCCAGAGTTCCAGGGTGATTGCAGGTAGGTCCCGGTGGGGTGGAAGGGGGGGCAGCGGGACCAACCTGTGTCCCTATGCCCAGCCAGAGTTCCAGAGTGATTGCAGGTAGGTCCCGGTGGGGTGGAAGGGGGTCAGCGGGAGCAACTTGCATCCCCATGCCCAGCCAGAGTTCCAGGGTGATTGCAGGTAGGTCCCGGTGGGGTGGAAGGGGGGGCAGCGGGACAAACCTGTGTCCCTATGCCCAGCCAGAGTTCCAGAGTGATTGCAGGTAGGTCCCGGTGGGGTGGAAGGGGGTCAGCGGGAGCAAACCGCATCCCCATGCCCAGCCAGAGTTCCAGGGTGATTGCAGGTAGGTCCCGGTGGGGTGGAAGGGGGGGGCAGCGGGACCAACCTGTGTCCCTATGCCCAGCCAGAGTTCCAGAGTGATTGCAGGTAGGTCCCGGTGGGGTGGAAGGGGGTCAGCGGGAGCAACTTGCATCCCCATGCCCAGCCAGAGTTCCAGGGTGATTGCAGGTAGGTCCCGGTGGGGTGGAAGGGGGTCAGCTGGAGCAAACCGCATCCCCATGCCCAGCCAGAGTTCCAGGGTGATTGCAGGTAGGTCCCGGTGGGGTGGAAGGGGGGGCAGCGGGACCAACCTGTGTCCCTATGCCCAGCCAGAGTTCCAGAGTGATTGCAGGTAGGTCCCGGTGGGGTGGAAGGGGGTCAGCGGGAGCAACTTGCATCCCCATGCCCAGCCAGAGTTCCAGGGTGATTGCAGGTAGGTCCCGGTGGGGTGGAAGGGGGTCAGCTGGAGCAAACCGCATCCCCATGCCCAGCCAGAGTTCCAGGGTGATTGCAGGTAGGTCCCGGTGGGGTGGAAGGGGGGGCAGCGGGACCAACCTGTGTCCCTATGCCCAGCCAGAGTTCCAGAGTGATTGCAGGTAGGTCCCGGTGGGGTGGAAGGGGGTCAGCGGGAGCAACTTGCATCCCCATGCCCAGCCAGAGAACCAGGGTGATTGCTGGTAGGTAAGGAGATCCATTTGGTGACCAAACAGCAGTGAAAATAAAAAGGCCCAAATGTCAAAGAATGACACTTTTAATACTGAAAGTGAAACATTTAAAATCAAGTTAAAGTGGGGTATGTTCAGAAATGTCAGAGACGGTAATGAGCAGCAGAGGCAGGCCGGGGCAGAGTTCCAGGGCCAGGGGTGTCACGGCAGGCAGCGTAGGCCGGGGCAGAGTTCCAGGGCGGTGGGGAGAGGACTAGGCCTCAAATCCAAGGAGATCCATTTGGTGACTAAACAGCAGTGACAATAAAAAGGCCCAAATGCCAAAGAATGACACTTTTAATACTGAAAGTGAAACATTTAAAATCAAGTTAAAGTGGGGTATGTTCAGAAATGTCAGAGACGGTAATGAGCAGCAGAGGCAGGCCGGGGCAGAGTTCCAGGGCCAGGGGTGTGACGGCAGGCAGCGTAGGCCGGGGCAGAGTTCCAGGGCGGTGGGGAGAGGACTAGGCCTCAATCCAAGGAGATCCATTTGGTGACCAAGCAGCAGTGAAAATAAAAAGGCCCAAATGTCAAAGAATGACATTTCTGCTACTGAAAGTGAAACATTTGAAAGTGAAACATTTAAAATCAAGTTAAAGTGGGGTATGTTCAAAAATGTCAGAGGCGGTGGTGAACAGCAAGGGCAGGCCGGGGCAGAGTTCCAGGGCCAGGGGTGTGACGGCAGGCAGCGTAGGCCGGGGCAGAGTTCCAGGGCGGTGGGGAGAGGACTAGGCCTCAATCCAAGGAGATCCATTTGGTGACCAAGCAGCAGTGAAAATAAAAAGGCCCAAATGTCAAAGAATGCCATTTCTGCTACTGAAAGTGAAACATTTGAAAGTGAAACATTTAAAATCAAGTTAAAGTGGGGTATGTTCAAAAATGTCAGAGGCGGTGGTGAACAGCAAGGGCAGGCCGGGGCAGAGTTCCAGGGCCAGGGGTGTGACGGCAGGCAGCGTAGGCCGGGGCAGAGTTCCAGGGCGGTGGGGAGAGGACTAGGCCTCAATCCAAGGAGATCCATTTGGTGACCAAGCAGCAGTGAAAATAAAAAGGCCCAAATGTCAAAGAATGACATTTCTGCTACTGAAAGTGAAACATTTGAAAGTGAAACATTTAAAATCAAGTTAAAGTGGGGTATGTTCAAAAATGTCAGAGGCGGTGGTGAACAGCAAGGGCAGGCCGGGGCAGAGTTCCAGGGCCAGGGGTGTGACGGCAGGCAGCGTAGGCCGGGGCAGAGTTCCAGGGCGGTGGGGAGAGGACTAGGCCTCAATCCAAGGAGATCCATTTGGTGACCAAGCAGCAGTGACAATAAAAAGGCCCAAATGTCAAAGAATGCCATTTCTGCTACTGAAAGTGAAACATTTGAAAGTGAAACATTTAAAATCAAGTTAAAGTGGGGTATGTTCAAAAATGTCAGAGGCGGTGGTGAACAGCAAGGGCAGGCCGGGGCAGAGTTCCAGGGCCAGGGGTGTGACGGCAGGCAGCGTAGGCCGGGGCAGAGTTCCAGGGCGGTGGGGAGAGGACTAGGCCTCAATCCAAGGAGATCCATTTGGTGACCAAGCAGCAGTGAAAATAAAAAGGCCCAAATGTCAAAGAATGACATTTCTGCTACTGAAAGTGAAACATTTGAAAGTGAAACATTTAAAATCAAGTTAAAGTGGGGTATGTTCAAAAATGTCAGAGGCGGTGGTGAACAGCAAGGGCAGGCCGGGGCAGAGTTCCAGGGCCAGGGGTGTGACGGCAGGCAGCGTAGGCCGGGGCAGAGTTCCAGGGCGGTGGGGAGAGGACTAGGCCTCAATCCAAGGAGATCCATTTGGTGACCAAGCAGCAGTGACAATAAAAAGGCCCAAATGTCAAAGAATGCCATTTCTGCTACTGAAAGTGAAACATTTGAAAGTGAAACATTTAAAATCAAGTTAAAGTGGGGTATGTTCAAAAATGTCAGAGGCGGTGGTGAACAGCAAGGGCAGGCCGGGGCAGAGTTCCAGGGCCAGGGGTGTGACGGCAGGCAGCGTAGGCCGGGGCAGAGTTCCAGGGTGGTGGGGAGAGGACTAGGCCTCAATCCAAGGAGATCCATTTGGTGACCAAGCAGCAGTGAAAATAAAAAGGCCCAAATGTCAAAGAATGACATTTCTGCTACTGAAAGTGAAACATTTGAAAGTGAAACATTTAAAATCAAGTTAAAGTGGGGTATGTTCAAAAATGTCAGAGGCGGTGGTGAACAGCAAGGGCAGGCCGGGGCAGAGTTCCAGGGCCAGGGGTGTGACGGCAGGCAGCGTAGGCCGGGGCAGAGTTCCAGGGCGGTGGGGAGAGGACTAGGCCTCAATCCAAGGAGATCCATTTGGTGACCAAGCAGCAGTGACAATAAAAAGGCCCAAATGTCAAAGAATGCCATTTCTGCTACTGAAAGTGAAACATTTGAAAGTGAAACATTTAAAATCAAGTTAAAGTGGGGTATGTTCAAAAATGTCAGAGGCGGTGGTGAACAGCAAGGGCAGGCCGGGGCAGAGTTCCAGGGCCAGGGGTGTGACGGCAGGCAGCGTAGGCCGGGGCAGAGTTCCAGGGCGGTGGGGAGAGGACTAGGCCTCAATCCAAGGAGATCCATTTGGTGACCAAGCAGCAGTGAAAATAAAAAGGCCCAAATGTCAAAGAATGACATTTCTGCTACTGAAAGTGAAACATTTGAAAGTGAAACATTTAAAATCAAGTTAAAGTGGGGTATGTTCAAAAATGTCAGAGGCGGTGGTGAACAGCAAGGGCAGGCCGGGGCAGAGTTCCAGGGCCAGGGGTGTGACGGCAGGCAGCGTAGGCCGGGGCAGAGTTCCAGGGCGGTGGGGAGAGGACTAGGCCTCAATCCAAGGAGATCCATTTGGTGACCAAGCAGCAGTGAAAATAAAAAGGCCCAAATGTCAAAGAATGCCATTTCTGCTACTGAAAGTGAAACATTTGAAAGTGAAACATTTAAAATCAAGTTAAAGTGGGGTATGTTCACAAATGTCAGAGGCGGTAGTGAACAGCAGAGGCAGACCGTGGCACAGTTCCAGGGCCAGAGTGTGACACTGTCCGCCGATAGATAACCCTTTGCACATTATCGTCATCATCATTATCAGCAGCAGTTGCTGTCAGCCAGCTCCAGAGTGTATGAGCGGGGTGTGCTGCCCATTGCAGCCCGGGGCAGAGGAGCCGTATGCAAGCTGTGCATGCCCGGTGGCAACAGTGTATGAGCTCCACAGCGCCAGCGGGGGGGGTCCCACTATGTCCCAAGCCGCCTGACATGTACTTCCGGTCGGCTAGGAGGTGGCATGTCACCTGGGCTGTCAGCCAGCCCCAGAGTGTATGAGCGGCGTGTGCCTGCACCCGTGGGGGGGATACAGGAGCCATGGGGAAGCTGTGCAAAACCGGGGGCAGCCGTGTAGGTGCTCTGCAGTGCCCGCTGTGGACTTCCAGGGCAAGAGCGGTAGGAGCGGCCAACTCATGCCGACCTCCTGGAACTCCCCGTCGGCTTCGCTCGCGGGTCGGTCCCGCTGATTTTTCTACCTTCATAATAAAAAAATCTTTTTTTTTTTATGGCATTTTCGGAAGCCTCAAGCCCACCTGGAGTTGCACGAGCAAGGCCACGTCGGCGTCTCCTTCCGAAAGCGGCCGGGAGCCAGTTCCGAGTATGAGCGGCGTGTGCCTGCCTTTTGCACCCGTGGGGGGATAGAGGGGCCCCTGGGGAGCTTGTACATGCCGGCAGCTTCCTTGTGGGAGCTCCACAGCGCCCGCGGCGAGTCCCGTTGTGTCCAGCCGGCTGACAAGCACTTCCGGTCCGCGAAGGATGCATGTCAGCGGCGGTGTGCCCGCTCCGGGTGTGAGCGGCGTGTGCCTGCCTATGGCATCCTGGGGGGGATAGAGGAGCCATGGGGAAGCCGTGCCAGCCCGGTTGCAGCCGTGTACGAGCTCCTCAGCGCCAGCGTCGGAGTTTGAGGGCAAGAGCGGTAGGAGCGGCCAACTCATGCCGACCTCCTGGAACTCCCCGTCGGCTTCGCTCGCGGGTCGGTCCCGCTGATTTTTCTACCTTCATAATAAAAAAATCTTTTTTTTTTTATGGCATTTTCGGAAGCCTCAAGCCCACCTGGAGTTGCACGAGCAAGGCCACGTCGGCGTCTCCTTCCGAAAGCGGCCGGGAGCCAGTTCCGAGTATGAGCGGCGTGTGCCTGCCTTTTGCACCCGTGGGGGGATAGAGGGGCCCCTGGGGAGCTTGTACATGCCGGCAGCTTCCTTGTGGGAGCTCCACAGCGCCCGCGGCGAGTCCCGTTGTGTCCAGCCGGCTGACAAGCACTTCCGGTCCGCGAAGGATGCATGTCAGCGGCGGTGTGCCCGCTCCGGGTGTGAGCGGCGTGTGCCTGCCTATGGCATCCTGGGGGGGATAGAGGAGCCATGGGGAAGCCGTGCCAGCCCGGTTGCAGCCGTGTACGAGCTCCTCAGCGCCAGCCTCGGAGTTTGAGGGCTTTAGCGGTATGCACGGCCAACTCATGCCGACCTCCTGGAACTCCCCGTCGGCTTCGCTCGCGGGTCGGTCCCGCTGATTTTTCTACCTTCATAATAAAAAAATCTTTTTTTTTTTATGGCATTTTCGGAAGCCTCAAGCCCACCTGGAGTTGCACGAGCAAGGCCACGTCGGCGTCTCCTTCCGAAAGCGGCCGGGAGCCAGTTCCGAGTATGAGCGGCGTGTGCCTGCCTTTTGCACCCGTGGGGGGATAGAGGGGCCCCTTGGGAGCTTGTACATGCCGGCAGCTTCCTTGTGGGAGCTCCACAGCGCCCGCGGCAAGTCCCGTTGTGTCCAGCCGGCTGACAAGCACTTCCGGTCCGCGAAGGATGCATGTCAGCGGCGGTGTGCCCGCTCCGGGTATGAGCGGCGTGTGCCTGCCTATGGCATCCTTGGGGGGATAGAGGAGCCATGGGGAAGCCGTGCCAGCCCGGTTGCAGCCGTGTATGAGCTCCTCAGCGCCAGCCTCGGAGTTTGAGGGCTTTAGCGGTATGCACGGCCAACTCATGCCGACCTCCTGGAACTCCCCGTCGGCTTCGCTCGCGGGTCGGTCCCGCTGATTTTTCTACCTTCATAATAAAAAAATCTTTTTTTTTTTATGGCATTTTCGGAAGCCTCAAGCCCACCTGGAGTTGCACGAGCAAGGCCACGTCGGCGTCTCCTTCCGAAAGCGGCCGGGAGCCAGTTCCGAGTATGAGCGGTGTGTGCCTGCCTTTTGCACCCGTGGGGGAATAGAGGAGCCATGGGGAAGCTGTGCATGCCCAAGCTTCAAACTGTCACCATGTCAACAGACATGGTGACAGCGTCCCGATCGCAAAGCAGGATTCAAACAGGACCAATCAGAGTGGTCCCTGTGCCGGAAACGAGCTGTGATTGGTCAGTACTGACAGGCCAATCATAGCGCAGGAGCAGCGTTGCCTGCCTATTGCACCCGTGGGGGGAATAGAGGAGCCATGGGGAAGCTGTGCATGCCCAAGCTTCAAACTGTCACCATGTCAACAGACATGGTGACAGTGTCCCGATCGCAAAGCAGGATTCAAACAGGACCAATCAGAGTGGTCCCTGTGCCGGAAACGAGCTGTGATTGGTCAGTACTGACAGGCCAATCACAGCGCAGTAGCAGTGGTGCCTGCCTATTGCACCCGTGGGGGGGATAGAGGAGCCATGGGGAAGCTGTGCATGCCCAAGCTTCAAACTGTCACCATGTCAACAGACATGGTGACAGCGTCCCGATCACAAAGCAGGATTCAAACAGGACCAATCAGAGTGGTCCCTGTGCCGGAAACGAGCTGTGATTGGTCAGTACTGACAGGCCAATCACAGCGCAGGAGCCGTGGTTTGCCGGCATCTCCGTCTCTGACAAGCTCTTTCCTGTCAGAGAGCTTGTGAGAGACGGAGACAGGAATAAATACAGTGCGTAAGTTAAAAAAAACCAGCGATCTGCCGCTTTTCTGCCCTTTTGTGCCCACTAACCTGTTTTTAGTTAGTTAGGTAGCACAAGTTTTTCAGTATGGCCAAAAGAGTCTTTTTAGCCGAGGAAGCATCTGCAATGCTGTGTTCCGACACGGACAGCGCAAGTGAAGGTGAGGAGCAGTTCGTGCTTCCATCTTCCTCTGCATCCAGTGACTCTGAATCTGCACCCCCCAGTCGGCGTAGAAGAGCCGTAGTTCCTGATCTGCCTGAGCTGACCTGGGAAGCTGCAGAGAATTATACCCCCCAGGTGCCTGAGTTTACAGCCCGCTCAGGCATTCAAATTGAAATGACGGGTTTCAGCCCCATTGATTATTTTAACCTTTTTTTTTCAGACTCCCTTTTAGCGTTAATGGTCCAGCAGACCAACATCTATGCGGAACAATTTATCGCCCAGAACCCTGACTCTTATTATGGGAGAAGCCAAAATTGGACCCCCACAAACCTAGTGGAATTGCGGAAGTTTTGGGGCATATTTTTAAGTTTTGGCCTAATAAAAAAGCCTAGGATTAGAGACTATTGGTCCCTTGATATTTTATATAACACCCCCATTTACCGCACAGTAATGCCAAGGAAGCGCTTCGAAGCCATCCTGAAATTCCTTCATTACAATGATAATAGCCAGTGCCCACCCCCACAGGACCCAAATTTTGATAGGCTATATAAAATACGACCATTGATTGCCCACTACTCCCAAATTTTTTCCCACGTTTATACCCCCCAGCAAAATATTTCGGTAGATGAATCCCTAGTCAGCTTCAAGGGTAGACTGCACTTCAGGCAGTATCTACCCAATAAAAGAGCCCGGTACGGCATAAAGCTCTACAAGCTGTGCGAAAGTGCCACCGGTTACACCTACTCCTTTAGGGTCTATGAGGGAAAAGACTCCCATATAGATCCCCCAGAATGCCCCCCTTTCCTTGGAATTAGTGGAAAGATCGTATGGGATCTTATCCATCCTTTACTTGGGAAAGGCTATCATCTTTATCTGGACAACTTTTATAACAGTGTCCCCTTAGTAAAAGTTCTCTTGTCCAGATCCACCTTGGCATGCGGAACAATCCGCAAAAATAAGAAGGGCCTCCCCAAAACATTGCTGGGTCAGATCCTAAAATTAGGAGAGAGCAAAGCTTTCTGCTGCGACAATCTGCTCCTCCTAAAGTATAAGGATAAAAGGGACGTCCTTATACTGACCAGCATACACGACAGCAGATGCAGCCTAGTCCCTGTACGTGGATCCACTTCCCAAGTCCCAAAACCATATTGTGTACAGGAGTACAACAAGTATATGGGTGGCGTTGACCTGTCCGACCAGGTTATAAAACCATACAACGCCATGCGCAAGACCAGAGTATGGTATAAGAAGCTGTCTGTGCATCTTACACAGATGGCTTTATACAACGCCTTTGTCCTCTATAGATATGCCAGCAGTGGAGGTACGTTCCTGCAATTTCAGGAAAAGGTCATAAAGTCCCTGATGTTTGGTAACCAGGAAGAAGAGGGCAGTTCATCTGGCTCTTCCGTCAGTAGGATAATTCCCGGCCAGCATTTCCCGACAGAAATCCCCCCCACTGAAAAAAAAAAGAAGCCCCAAAAAAAATGCCGTGTGTGTGCCAAGCGAGGCATTCGTAAGGACACCACATACCATTGTGAGACATGTCCCACAAATCCCGGCCTGTGCATGAACCAATGTTTCAAAATATATCATACCTCCTTGGATTTTTAATTTATTTATTCATTATTCACCTTTTCTGTCTCCCATACTGGCCATGACCAATTATTAATTTTTCTACTGACCAGCCCCATTTAAAATTTGATCATTTAAAAATTGTAAAAAAAAACCACCTAAAACAAAACTAAAAATTCTCACTATACCCCTAGATAATTTCCTCAATGGGTGTAGTTTCCGAAATGGGGTCACTTGTGGGGGGTTTCCACTGTTTAGTCCCCTCAGGGGCTTTGTAAATGTGACAAGGCCTCTCAAACCATTCCTGCTAAATGTGATCTCCCAAAGCCAAATGGCACTCCATCCCTTCTAAGCCATGCCCTGTGTTCAAATATCCGTTTATTACCACATGTGGGGTATTGTTTTACTCGGGAGACATTGCTTTACAAATTTTACGGTGCTTTTTCTCCTTCAGTCCTTGTGGAAATGAGAAAAAAAATGGCTAAACCTAAATTTTCTTTGAATAAATGTTGATTTTAATTTTCACGGCCTAATTCCAATAAATTCTGTAAAAAACCTGTGCGATCAAAATGCTTACCATACCCCTAGATAATTTCCTTGAGGTGTCTAGTTTCCCAGATGGGGTCACTTGTGGGGGGTTTCCACTGTTTAGTCCCCTCAGGGGCTTTGTAAATGTGACAAGGCCTCTCAAACCATTCCTGCTAAATGTGATCTCCCAAAGCCAAATGGCACTCCATCCCTTCTAAGCCATGCCCTGTGTTCAAATATCCGTTTATTACCACATGTGGGGTATTGTTTTACTCGGGAGACATTGCTTTCCAAATTTTACGGTGCTTTTTCTCCTTCAGTCCTTGTGGAAATGAGAAAAAAAATGGCTAAACCTAAATTTTCTTTGAATAAATGTTGATTTTAATTTTCACGGCCTACTTCCAATAAATTCTGTAAAAAACCTGTGCGGTCAAAATGCTCACCATACCCCTAGATAATTTCCTTGAGGTGTCTAGTTTCCCAGATGGGGTCACTTTTGGGGGATTTGTACTGTTTTGTCACTGCAAGAGCCCTTCTAACAAAATAAGGCCCCAAAATCCACTAGGTGTTCCTTTGCTTCTGAGGCCTGTGCTTCATTCCAGTAGCACGCTACGACCACATGTGGGATATTTCCTAAAACTGCAGAGACTGGGCAACAAATATTGAGTTGAATTTCTCTGCTAAAACCTTCTGTGTAATAAAAAAATAGTATTAAAAATTTATTTCTGCCAATAAATATGAAATTTGTAAATTCCACCTCTACTTTGCTTTAATTCCTGTGAAATGTGTAAAGGGTTAAGACATTTTCTAAATGCTGTTTTGAATACTTTGAGGGGTGAAGTTTTTAAAATGGGGTGACTTTTTGGGGGTTTCTAATATATAAGGCCCTCAAAGCCACTTCACAACTGAACTGGCCCCTGTAAAAATGGCCTTTTGACATTTTCTTGAAAATGTGAGAAATTGCTGCTAAAGTTGTAGGCCTTGTGATGTCATAGAAAAATAAAAGGATGTTCAAAAAACGATGCCAATCTAAAGTAGACATATGGGTGATGTTAATTAGCAACCATTTTGTGTGGTATAACTGCCTGTCTTACAAGCAGATACATTTAAATTGAGAAAAATGCGAATTTTTGCAATTTTTCGCTAATTTTCGGTGTTATTCACAATTAAATATAGAACATATCGAGCAAATTTTGCTAGTAACTTAAAGTGCAATGTGTCACGAGAAAACAATCTCAGAATCGCTTGGATAGGTGAAAGCATTCCAGAGTTATTACCACATAAAGTGAACATGTCAGATTTGAAAAATGAGGCTCTGTCAGGAAGGTCAAAAGTGGCTAGGGCGGGAAGGGGTTAACCTAGTTCGGTCCCCACCGTTACAGTCGGATGTCAGCTGTAAGATACAGCTGAGATCCGGTGATGATGGCACCGACTCAGCTTCTGAGCCGGTGCCAAACATTGTACGTCATTTTGCGTGAAGTCAATGCTTTCCAGGACGTACATATACGTCCAATGGCGGGAAGGGGTTAAGGATAAGATTATATAGAAGAATAACGATAAGCTCCTGGTCCCTGATACAAAATCTATACCAGGGTCCTCCAACTATTATGTGCCATTATACTGCTGGTGTTATTTGTGTGGCAGAGGGGCATTGGACTCGCCCTGTGATAGAAAATGAAATATGTGAAAGTAAATATATTATTATTCATTATAGATATGGGGTTATTTTATGTATGTGCATTAAACCCATTATGTATTTTACAGACATTTATAACATCTGAATATGTGGCACCAGTGACAGCCGACATGCTAGAAGATCCACTGTATATATGTAAGTATTATAGCAAATAACAACCTATAGAAATTCTATAATCTGATGTCATCCAGAATGTTCCTATAGAGACACATGATAAGACTGTGGGAACAAATTCTTCAATGTTGTCAATAGGCAGATCATATATTTGTTGATATGATGAACCATACTAAGCGCACGTCATAATATCTTTACAGTTTATACTT
The DNA here is from genome assembly GCF_050947455.1 of Rhinoderma darwinii. NCBI lineage: Eukaryota > Metazoa > Chordata > Amphibia > Anura > Rhinodermatidae > Rhinoderma > Rhinoderma darwinii. The sequence goes on from NC_134690.1 coordinate 75,558,064, forward strand.
TTTGTTCCAGAAATACTTAAGATCGGCTGCCTGCTGCCAGGGGGACTCTCTGAAGTAATATTTCATCTATATGCGGTATGTACATCATTAGTTACTATATACTGTACCCACCAGTAGCTCTGTACATTGAAAAAGTGATGAGCGGGCAAAATGTCAAGAAAGGCGTAGCAGTGGGGAACTTTGGATAGTTGGTAGGAATAGGCATAATGTAAGCTAGGGGATCTTTGTCCAAAATGCTGGCCACATTGGCACTGAACGTAGGTGTAAGGTAATTGGGTGAGGGGACTTAGGGTAGTGTAGTGGGATTTTAGACAGCTTTGGTCTGCCAAGAACATTTGCGATGTGTGAAGGCCTGGTTAAAGTATCTACAATGGCTTCAGTAAGGGAGAGTAGTAACTAGGGGGCCCGTCAATGCCCTCGATTTCACGGCGCCACAGGCTGGAAGTTCAATAGGCCTAAATTAGGCCTAATATTTTCGTGTGAAACTGGAGGCGGCCGTACCACTACGATGCAATAGAAAAGGACTTAAGTGAGTTGCATTACACAGTCATGATCTGCAGGCATAGGTGATAATGGACACTGGCAGAATGTTTTTATATTTACAGCACTCAAGCGGAAAGCAATGGAAGGTGCCGGGATATTGCCACGTATAGAGCCCCCACAAGTCATGCAGCACAAGAAACTGGACTTGGGGTGTAATGGATTGTTTGGAGCAAATGGCTGGAAGTAAGAAGTGTCCTGGCATCAAGGAAGCAAGGCAGGTTTTCTCAATGGTATCATTCTAGCAAAAATTTGAAGGAACATGGCACGATGATGGGCCAAGTGCCAGGGTCCTTGCGCAGGGTTCCAGGGTCGGTGAAGGCAGCATTATGCCAGGAGGGCCTCATAATCTCCACATGGGAGAGGGACACCTTGGGGGGGTTGCCAAAATGATTATAACACGGGGTACTGGCACAATGTTTGGAATTACAGGAGCAGCGCATCTGGATGTAAAGAGAAGCAGAAGAAGGCAACAGTAGCTGGTTGAGTCTGATTCTGATCTGTCAGATGATTATGAGTGGTCTGATGTTGGGGATAGAAGGGCTAATGGGCAAGACAAGTAAGGTGCTGAAAAAAATGTTTAAGCAGGATAAAGCAAAAAGGCAAAAGCGAGGAGGCGTGATACCGAAAGCCAATCCTTTACTGGAAAGAGGGGGTAAAATTTGGGGCCAGGAAACATGTTTGTTGATTTCTACCTAAACACACTTGTCCCAGGAAATGTTGGGAACGATAAGGGAGGAAAGGCTTGTCTAGTTTTTGAGATGTCTATGGAAGCCGTTGCAGCTTGAGTGGTTGGGTAGCTGTCAGAGGGAAAAGAGGCAGAGGAGGTTATTAGTGATTGAGTGAAGAGATTTTGTATAGTATTGCAGTGTTATGGTGGTGGACCAGGACCCCCTTATTGATCAGGTGCCAATAAAAAGGGATGGTGCCTGTAAAGAAGGCTGGTAAGTATAAAAAAAAATACATCTGTCGCATCTAAAAGAGGCATCCGTAAACGATGCAATAGACAAGGAGTTGAGTGGGTTGCATCATTAAAGCAGAATCTGCAGGTACGGGTGACAATGGATACTTGCAGAATGTTTTTGTGTCTACAGGACTGAAGCGAGAAGCAGTGGAAGGGACCCGGATATCGCCATGGATAGGGCGTCCATGAGTCATGCAGCACAAGGAACTGGACTTGTGATGTAATTGACTGTTTGGAGGAGATGGCGTACATTTGCAAAGAACGTAGTTGGCTTTCGAAGCGCGTAAGCGGTCTTGTATCATCAAGTCAACATGCCGTGTGGTTTATAAAATGTTTTTCTAATAAAGTCATCACATTGTCATGAGGATTGCTGGCCCGTATTTTCTTCTGTTTGCTGTAAATTTGTTGGACAGTGTGGTCAGGGGGTCATGAAGATTGGTCAGGGTGATCATTGGCTACCTTGGTAGGGGGACAGTTGGGTGCAGGTGGCCACGGCTGGCCCTAGAAGCGGAATTGGATGCCTGATGGTGCAGAACAAGGATGGGTGTGAGAAGGGTGGAGAGCAGTGCGACTTGCATAGCACGCTATGGCAAATTATCCGGCTATTGAAGACAAATCCTAAATACAATATTTAGTGTACAAATACAATATCAGATTCAAGCATAGATACGTATAGCATAGAGACAGGGCTAGAAATAAGCTCAGTTTATATATAAAGCACCAAAAAAAAGCTCAGTGTTATGGCTACGGACCGCTGCCGCTCACCCTCTGCAAATGGCCGCGACCGCCACTACCTGCACACCTGCCAAAATTCTCCTCCCCAGAGACCACGGCTGGTGCGACCTTCCCTTCCTGGAGTGTGCGAGGAGTGCCTTAAAGGGGCAGCGCACGCACTTCCTAAAAGTTTCCTATCCTACCCCAGTGCACCCTGGATTATAAAAAGGGCTCTGCCCTCACACTCCTTGCTTGAACGTTGTTTGTACTTTTCCCATGTTTGTATTGCAAGTGGTCCCTTAGGGTTTTCCTGCTTGCTCCCAGAGTTCCCGTTCCCTGCATCCTATCTCTTGTATCTCGTGATGTTTCCTAACTGTGCCTGCCTTGTATTTGAGTCGTGTGGTACAGCCTGCTGTATCACCACAACTGTGTGTCATCTGCCATCCCTGGTGCCATCCGCCTCGACTGGCGCAACCTGCCACACCTAGCCCTATCTGCGCCGGAGCCTGCTATGGCAGAGCGGCCTAGTGGGTCCACATAAGGATGTAGCGATCTTTAACTTGACTCTGATAACTTGCTGCAAAATAAGGGATCTTTCTACTGTGTATTTAATGCGTTAAAAGTCAAGCTAAAGACGGCTAGATCTGTACCCTAGATCGTGACAGTACGCTCAGGCCATGGAACCCGCTGGCCAGCCTAAGACCACAGAGGTCATACGGACGGATATGTGTGACCTACATGCACGCCAGGATCAACTCCTCGTGGCTGTAAATTCCATCATCACCCGGATCAACTCCCTGTTCCTTCCCGAGAGACTGCTGCCATTCCACTGCCCGTTACTTCTCCTGTCTGTTCCGGATCCACAGTTGCACTGTCTCTTCCTCCTCGCTATGACAGTGATCCTAGAGCCTGAGAGGGTTCATCAATCAATGTACCATGCATTTTAGACTGTGTGCTCTCCTCTTCTCCTCTGATGAGGCCAAGATAGCGTTCATTATTTCCCTCCTCGCTGGCAAGTCCCTCGCATGGGCGATGCCCATCTTGGAACGTCAGGGGCCAGAAATGTCGGACTTATCCCTGTTCTTACAGACTTTTCGTGCGGTGTTCAAGGAGCCGGGTCTAACATCCTCAGCAGCAGCCACTCTGCTAACCCTGAAGCAAGGGGCGTCCACAGTAGGAGAACATGCCATCTCCTTCCGTACCCTGGCAACAGAGTTGGCATGGAACAATGAAGCATTGGTAGTGACCTTTTTGCAGGGACTGTCCTCACACATCAAGGACGAGCTGGCAGCCCGCGACCTCCCACCTACCCTGGATGCCCTTATCCTGTTGGCTACCTGGGTCAACATGAGGATCCAGGAAAGCGATCAGGAGGTTCGGGGGAGAGACATTTTCACAGATTGGCACCCTCGTTCAGGTCTGTGTTTGTATTGCGGACTTAAAGGCCGTTTCGTGCACCAATGTCCACAAAAGCTGGGAAACTCCAGCACCTAGAGAGGCAACTCTAGGTGGGATGATGCCAAACGTCAAAACCTCTTGCAAATTATCTATTCCTGTGACCATCATCTCGGGAGAGACATCACACTTCTCCTCTGCCTATCTTGACTCCAGGGCAGCTGGAAATTTCATCCAGCAGGATTTAGTGGACCGACTACATCTACCCACAGATCTTCTAGAGACCCCTTGCTATTGCTTCTGTAAATGGACTACCATTGCCCGATCCTATTGTGGCTATCATAAAACCACTGACGTCACAAATTGGAGTCCTTCACTCTGAACAGATCACCTTCCTATTCCTGCCTAAAGCCATCAACCCGGTTCTACTGGGTCTGCCTTGGCTTCATCTACACGCCCAGGTCCTTGACTGGAGTCCGCCCTGTTTTGCCTCCACTGCCTCAGTCACTCTCCGATCTACCATCTCATTATGCTAGTTTTGCGGATGTCTTCAGTAAGAGCAGGTAGATAAAAACAGTGGGAACCATGTGGGATCCATTGTAAAAAAGAGACAACATCCAGGCGCAATACTTCAGGGAGTCCAACACATTTTTGAGAAAAAAATATATATAATTCATTGTCTAAAACAATAGATCATAATAAAACATACATAAAAAAGAGAGATAGAGGTTCTCTTGAGGCACAATGCGTTTAGGGGAAACAGAACCCCTTTATCAAGTAAACATGAGACCAAAAAGTTTTTCCAGAGAACCCCTTTAATGACCGCCGTGAAAAGGCGTAATGTTATTAAGGGGTTATATTCGCATTGTTGGGCGGTCATCTCCAGTTTACTGTAGTATCATTATTATTATTACACCAAAATGTATATGATATTATATAATAATAAATTATATAATATATATATTATTATATTATACCTGTTAGGAGATGTTGTCACCCCCAGACGAGGGCTGTGCCGAAACGTACTTCGTAATTGGCGCCATCCCGGTTATGTCATACAGATGGGTATATATTGCGGCATGTTATTTCATATGCTGTACTCTTTTGAACATGTGTTGCAACTATCCTAGGACCATCAATACTTGTATTTAGCTTCTTGTCCATGTCCTTATCCATCCTGCAGTATTGCAAAGACAATTTATATTATATATGGTATATATCTTTATTTCATATATTGCTTAGCACTTTGTACTTTATAAATAAAATGTATCCGTATTGTTATGGGCATGTGTTCACCCTGTGTATTTCACTTCCGGAGATGTTGCTATATCTATTGTGTGACTCTTTTTGTCATTTGTCCTCTATATTTAATAAAGCTTTTTGATACTTTTCAAAAGCATCACTATTGGTGCTCTGTGCCATTATTGTTTAGGTCAGGTTCGCCCTCTGCCGCTAGGTGCTGTTCGGTAACACAGGAGGAGGCATGTGTAGATGCCTGGGGGACTCAGTGGGGTGCCTGATGAACATGGTGGGGCGGTTCCCTGGTGAAGGGTGCGGGCCCATCCCAGGTTTTCGCGTGGGCGGTCCTGTAAAGTCTGGGTAGGAGGGAGGTTTTCCACATTTTTCCTTGTTAAGCCTCTTCTGGTGAGTCATGAGGCGGTTGCGGTCTCAGTCCAGACTGAGACACCTAATGAGGTAAACGGGGATCAGTTGGCTGTGTATGTCTGCTTCGAGAGATCCCTGGGTGCCCATCTTTAGCAGGAGGTCAGGAAACATATAGGGAAGGAAGAGTATGTGGAGATCTTCCCCCTCCTCCCCTTGAAGAAGTTCTATCTGGACCAGGAGAAGAAGGACTAGAGCAAAAAAGAAGAGGAGGAGAAAAGGTGTTATCTCCTGATTCCGCAAACGTTTACCAATTGGTTGCATGCATTTGCGATTCTAGCTAGTGTGATTTGCAAAAAATGCTGGAGCACTGATCGGCCCTTTTATGTTTTATGGATTCTGTTGGGGAATCACATAGGGTGTATGAGGCCCTGGTATAGCTCTGTTATGATAAAGAAGTCAGAATACAGACAACGCAGTTAAATCTAAGCTTTATACAGAACATAGTGGAACGACAAAAACAGCAAAAAAATCGCAAAGACAACCACCACTTAAAACCTTAATTTAAAGAATAAAAATAAATTTTATAAAACAACACCAGCCCCAAGTGAATATAATTCGTAATGTTACATAGTTACATAGTTAGTACGGCTGAAAAAAGACACATGTCCATCAAGATCAACCAAGGGACGGGAAAAGGGAAGGGAACAATTTCTACACATAGGAGCTAATACTTTTTTGTTCTAGGAAATTATCTAAGCCTTTTTTAAAGCCATCTACTGTCCCTGCTGTGACAGCTCCTGCGGTAGGCTATTCCATAGATTCACAGTTCTCACAGTAAAGAAGGCTTGTCGCCTCTGCAGGTTGAACCTTTTTTTCTCCAGACGGAGGGAGTGCCCCCTTGTTTTTTGAGGGGGTTTTACATGGAACAGGATTTCACCATATTTTTTGTATGTGCCATTAATATATTTATGTAAATTAATCATGTCCCCCCTTAGTCGTCTTTTTTCAAAGCTAAATAGGTTTAATTATTTTAATCTTTCCTCATAACTTAGATTCTCCATGCCCCTTATTAGCTTCGTTGCTCTTCTTTGTATTTTTTTCCAACTCCAGGGCATCCTTTCTATGAACTGGAGCCCAGAACTGAACTGCATATTCTAGATGAGGCCTCACTAATGTTGTAGGGGGTAAGGGAATGATAATGCTGGGAACTCTCTCTATTACACACCCTACTTAAACCCTGCCCACTACTGCGGGATAGCCGCTCTGATGACAGCAATACAACACTCGAGCCTACTGTACCTATTATACGCTAGATCCACCCGGATAATTATTAGTGAGACCGAAGAAATGACCAAAAAACTTCCACTTCCAGCGCCATTCCCTTTGTCCGAAGGTTGTAGTTCATAAGGGAAGCAAATATAGTTACTGGCCATACCAATCAGATCCTGAGTATACAGTAATAGATGTGTGAGATAATTGTTGTTTGGGTAAATATAAGACACAGTACAGAAGGTTGTATTGATCATGACAATAATTATATATTTAGATATTCCAAAAAGAAGGACCAGTACAAAATAAAGTTGCACTGATCACAGCATTTAATTCCACCCAGCGCTGGATCCTACTTTCTTCCTTTCTTGCTAGCCTGCCGTGTGCCAACACGAGGATCCGAGCGCAATCCGCAATCCACATCACACTGGAGTGTGTAAGGTGAGCTGGAGGTTCCCTCCCCAGTTTCTATTTGTTCACAGCATTAGTACTTGTATGTCCCCGATGTAGAAAGAAGTCAGCCGCAAAGTTTAGCTGGCCACCCGATGTCAGTCCATAATGGTGCAGGGGATAGAGGAGTACTCCCTGCACATAATCCAAATAGCATCTGATGTCATAAAGTACTGCCCCGGATGTGATGATGAGCGGTACCATTGCACGGTGCAGAAGTCTATCAAGCATGTGTCACTGGTGGTAGTATCACGTGTCTCCCATGACACAAATGCCCAGAGTGTAGTCCATGATGCTTCTCATGACATGAGCTGCCAACGTGTGTCAACAGATAGGGAACCAATAAGTGTGTCAGATGCCGGATACCACATCATCGGTAGCTGTGTATTGTATCTGTAGAGACCTGACCACAAATGTATTAACTCTAGGCACCCTCAGGAGTTTTCAGTGGTGGTCCTCTCTGTGATTTTCTTTTGCTGTTTTTACCTTCCACTTTGTTCTGTAGTCAGCGTACTGACAGCCCCATGATAAAATCACAGCGTACTTATGGAGTGACAGAGGGAGCCTCCTCCCGCTATCTACCCACCTAAATGCTGCGGTTGCCATTAACTACACCATCTAAGAGGTTAAATTGTCAAGATCAGAGGTTTCAATCACAGCCGGGCTCCTCCTGTGCCACACAATCACCATGATGGAATAGTACGTTACGGTGGCCCTATGTAAGGCAATCCATGACGTACATTTATTTTATGGAGGCTTAAGGGGTTAATTTTATGGCTGAACGGTGTATAATCATCAAGGGCATAATAATAGGGGTTGCAGAGGTAAAAGCCTCACTGGTGCCTTGCTACCTGAGGGGCCCCAAAAGAAGACACTTGAATTATAAATGGAGCACAGTCTAGAAAAATAGTTGCCTATTGGTCAGTGTCTGTAGTGTCCGGAATAAAAAGAATACGTTGTTTGAAGGTAAAGTTGTTATGATGAGACGACCCCTTTAACCCGTTTGTGACCGGCCCATCGTGTTTCTACGTCGGTCACTAACGGGCCTTATTCCGATGCCATAGACTTTTTACGTCGCGGCATCGGAATAAGTTTACAGAGCAGGGAGCTGTCAGATCTCCCTGCTCTCAGCTGCTAGAAGCAGCTGAGGGCTGGGAGCGCCCCTGCTCTGCCGTGTGAGATCGATATAAGTATCGATCTCACATATTTAACCCCTCAGATGCGGTGCGCAATAGCGAGCACCGCAGCTCAGTGGTTTTGGAGAGAGGGAGGTAGCTCCCTCTCTCTCCCACCGACACCCGGCGATACAATCGCCGAGTGTCAGTGTCTCCCATGGCAGCCGGGGGCCTAACAAAGGCCCCCAGGTCTGCCTGTAATGAATGCCTGCTAGGGCATGCCTCTGGCATGACCTAGCAGATGCCTATCCGTTTTAAACGGACAGGCATAATACACTGCAATACAAAGTATTGCAGTGTATTATAATAGCGATCGCAGAATCGCATATTATAGTCCCCTAGTGGGACTAGTAAAAAAGTAAAAAAAAAAGTTTGATAAAGTTAATAAAAAAAAAATTGAAAAAAAAATGAAAAACCCAGCTTTTCCCATTACAAACTGCTTTAGTATTAAAAAAACAAAATACAGTAAAAAAGTTACCTATATTTGGTATCGACGCGTCCGTAACGACCCCGACTATAAATCTATAATGTTATTTAACCCGCACGGTGAACGCCGTAAAAAATTAAATAAAAAAAGATGGAAAAATTTCTGTTTTCTGTGAATCCTGACTTTAAAAAAATGTGACTAAAAAGTTATCAAAGAGTCGCATCTACTCCAAAATGGTACCGATAAAAACTACAAGTCTTCCCGCAAAAAAAAAGCCCTCATACAGCTGCATCGGCGAAAAAATAAAATTGTTACGGCTCTTCAAATACGGAGACACAAAAACAAATACTTTTAAAAAAAAAACGTTTTTACTGTGTAAAAGTAGTAAAACATACGAAAACGATACAAATTTGGTATCGTTGCAATCGTAACAACCCGCTGAATAAAGTTATTGTGTTATGTATACCACACGGTAAACTGCGTAGATTTAGGACGCAAAAAAGAGTGGCGAAATTTCAGATTTTTTTCTATTTCCCCCCCAAAAAAAGTTAATAAAAGTTAATCAATAAATAATATGTACCTCAAAATGCTGCTATTAAAAAATATAACTTGTCCCGCAAAAAACAAGACCTTCTACAGCGATGTCGACGCAAAAATAAAAGAGTTATAGCTCTTGGAATGCGACGATTGAAAAACTTAAAAAATAGCTTGGTCATTAAGGTCCAAAAGAGGCTGGTCATTAAGGGGTTAAATACAGAAGTGACAGTTTTACACAATGATTCAATTTATATAAGTGACACTATTGATATATTTGTTCCGCAATATGTCAGCTTCTATGTACAGATGTAGTGATCTTTAACTTGAATTTAACCCCTTAACCCCTTAAGGACGCAGACTAGTTTGGGCCTTAAGGCTCAGAGCCCATTTTTGAAATCTGACATATTTCACTTTATGTGGTAATAACGTCGGAATTCTTAAACCTATGTAAGCGATTCTGAGATTGTTTTCTCGTGACACATTGGGCTTCATGTTCGTGGTAAAATTTGGTTGATATATTCAGTGTTTATTGGTGAAAAATTGCAAAATTTAGAGAACATTTTGAAAAAATAGCATGTTTCAGAATTTCAATGGATCTGTTTTTAAAACAGACGGTTATACCACCCAAAATAGTTACTAGTTCACAATTCCCATATGTCTACTTTAGATTGGCATCGTTTTTTGAACATTCTTTTATTTTTCTTGGACGTTACAAGGCTTAGAACATAAACAGCAATTTCTCATATTTTTAAGAAAATGTCAAAAGCCTTTTTTTAAAGGTACCTGTTCAGTTCTGAAGTGGCTTTGAGCGGCCTATGTATTAGAAACCCCCATAAAACACCCCATCTTAAAACCTAGACCCCTCAAGGTATTCAAAACAGCATTTAGAAAGTTTTTTAACACTTCAGGCATTTCACAGGAATTAAAGCAAAGTGGAGGTGAAATTTGCAAATTTCATTTTTCTTGCTGAATTTTAATTTGATGAAATTTTTTTCTGAAATACAGAAAGTTTTACCAGAGAAATACTACTAAATATGTCTTTTCCAGATTCTGCCGTTTTTAGAAATGTCTCACATGTGGCTCTAGTGTTCTCGTGGACTAAAACACAAGCCTCAGAAGCAAAGAAGCACCTTGTGCATTTTGAGGCCTCTTTTTTATTAGAATATATTTTAGGCAGCATGCCAGGTTTGAAGAGGTGTTGAGGTGCCAAAACAGTAGGAATCCCCCAATAGTGACCCCATTTTGGAAACTACACCCCTCAAGGAATTCATTTATGGTTTTTGTTATCATTTTGACTGCACAGTTTTTTCACAGTACCTATTTGAATTGGGCAGTGAAATTAAAAAGATGACATTTTTTCCAATAAGATATTATTTTTGATCTAAATTTCTTATTTTCACAGGGAATAAAATACCCCATTATGTTGCCCAATTTGTCCTTAGTGCGGCAGTACCCCATTTGTGGTGATAAACTGCCGTTTGGGCCCTTGGGAGGGCTCAGAAGGAAAGGAGCGCTATGTGTTTGTTGGAGTCCAGATTTTGCTGGATTGGTTTTCGGGTGCCATGTCACATTTGCAGAGCCCCAGAGGTATCAAAGCAATGGAAACACACCAGAAATGACCCCATTTTGGAAACTACACCCCTCAAGGAATTCATTTATGGTTGTTGTTATAATTTTGACTGCACAGTTTTTTCACAGTACCTATTTGAATTGGTCTGTGAAATTTAAAAAAAATGTAATTTTTTCCAATAAGATGTAATTTTTGATCAAAATTTCTTATTTTCACAGGAAATAAAATACCCCATTTTGTTGCCCAATTTGTCCTTAGTGTGGCAATACCCCATTTGTGGTGATAAACTGCCATTTGGGCCCATGGCAGGGCTCAGAACGAAAGGACCACCATTTGGCCTACTGGAGCTTTTCTGGTGCTAAGTCATGTATGCAGAAGCCCCTGAGGTACTAGTACAGTTGAAACCCCCGAGAAGTGACCCCATTTTAAAAACTACACTCCTTAAGACATTCATCTAGTGGTGTAGTGAGCATTTTGACCCCACAGGTAAGCAGATGGTGCAGAGTGAGATTTGCAATTTTCTATATATATATATATGCCATGTCAGTGTCTGATATAGTGTGCCCAGCATGTGCCACCGGAGATATACACCCCATAAGCTGTAATGTGGGTTTTCCCGGGTACGGAAATACCCTACATGTGGCTTTTATTAGCTGCCTGGGCACACGGCAGGGCCCAGAAGGAAAGGACCACCATTTGACCTACTGGAGCTTTTCTGGTGCTAAGTCATGTATGCAGAAGCCCCTGAGGTACCAGTACAATTGAAACCCCCGAGAAGTGACCCTATTTTAAAAACTACACCCCTTAAGACATTCATCTAAAGGTGTAGTGAGCATTTTGACCCCACAGGTACTGTGTAAAAGATAATGAGCAGCAGATGGTGCAGAGTGAGATTTGCAATTTTCTATATATATATATGCCAGGTCAATGTCTGATATAGTGTGCCCAGCATGTGCCACCGGAGATATACACCCCATAAGCTGGAATGTGGGTTCTCCCGGGTACGGCAATACCCTACATTTGGTTGTTATCAGCTGCCTGGGCACACGGCAGGGCTCAGAAGGGAAAGATGAGGGGAATAAGCTGTGTGTGGAGTGCATCAGGTTAAATTAAAAATTAAGGGATGTATGATAAATTCTAAAACAATCTTTCATACAGAGCCCTGGTTTTTCGGGACACGTGTCGCATTGGTATGTTGTGTCCTTCCTTATCACCCTCTTTGAGCAGACTCTGCACCTCTTTTGACTTTTTCCCTTCTTGCCAATTTGGGGAACTTCTCCTGGAAAGTGTTGCCCTGGTACGATGCGTGTGGCCTCGCTTCCAGAAGTGCTGGGTGCCAACCCTTCTTGGTCCCTAAAGATTAGGTTCTTGGTAACCACCTCTTGAAATTCCAGGAAAGTTCCCCTCTGGCCTGCACATCGACGTAGCACATACGCATTGAACGCATTGTACAATGCCATCTGTATGATGTGCACGGCCAGATTATTAAACCACACCCTCATTTTCCGCATGGCGCTGTAGGGTTTTTAGGACTTGATCTGACAAGTCCACCCCTCCCATGTACCTATTGTAGTCCAGGATGCAGTCTGGTTTGGGGGTCTCTGTACTGGTACCTCATACAGGTACATGGGTACTGGTGTGGCCATATATTGTTGTCAATACAAGGACATCTCTCTTGTCCTTGTACTTGACACACAATATGTTGCTGCTAGAATGTGCCCTGCTCTCACCCCTTCTGAGTGTTTGCCCAAGCAGAGTCATAGGGAGACCTCTCAGATTTTTTCTAGCAGTGCCGCATGCCACAGTACTTATGGAAGCGAGGCATTTGAAGAGCGGGACGCTGGTATAAAAATTATCCAGGTAGAGGTGGTAACCCTGATCCAGCAGTGGGTGCACCAAATCCCACACAATTTTTGCATTAATTCCCAAGTAGGGGGGGCATTCTGGGGGCTGAATACTGCTGTCCTTCCCTTCATATATTCTAAATTTGTAGGTATACCCTGATGCACTCTCGCACAGCTTATACATCTTCACGCCATACCTTGCCCTCATACTCGGCAGGTACTGGCAGAATTGAAGCCTTCCTTTAAAATGTACCAGGGACTCATCAATAGAAATACACTTCGCGGGGGATTTGGGGCTCATAAATGTCTGGTGTGGGGGTCCAAATGGGGTCATTTCGCTCGGGGGCTTGAACTGAGGTGGTGGTCCTGGGGCGTCTCCTAGGGGGTTCCTCTTCTTCATCACTGGATGAGGAGGTGGATAAATAAAACAGGGTCTCACCATCCGACGACTCTTTGTCGGAGTCAAGAAATGAATATGCCTCTTCGGCACTAAATATCCGTTGGGACATTCATTACTTCCCTAACTAGGAACAATAGGCTGCTACCTAAACCAGCCAAAAAAATTGGAGTTTTTATAGAACGAGTGGGCTTCCCTGAGACTCAACCTAACTAGATTTTATTTGAACTTCCCTGAGACTAAATCTAACTACGGCGACTATTCCCTGACACTAAACCTAACTAGATTATTCCGAGCTTCCCTAACACTAAACCTAACTACGGTGACGGGTGCCTGACACTAAACCTATCTAGATTATTTCGAGCTTCCCTGACGCTAAACCTAACTACGGTGATGGACCCCTAACGCTAGATCTAACTACGGTGACGGATTCCTGACAATAAATTCCCTGACGCTATACCTAACTACGCTTTTTGACGGTTCCCTGACACTAACTAACCCTATTACTAAACTAACCAGTTAAATTGTCTAAATGAACGATTTTTTTTTTTTTTTTTAATTTTTATATATTTTTTGGTTTTATATGTTTTTTATAAAGAAAAAAAAATAAAAAAATAATCCCCAGGGACCAAGAAATTGGTCCTGAAGACTAAGAAGTGGTCAGTGATAGGTGATCAGTGACCAAAAACGTGGGGGGAACACAAGGAGGAAGGGTACAGGAATGGGTAGTGGATGGGAGAGGTGGGATGCCGAAAAAAGTTTTTTTTTAGACTTTTTTTTTAACTTTCTCTTCTCTCTCTCTTTCTCACAACCGCTCTGAATGCCTCGCTATCTCCAACAGAGGCGTTCAGGGCGGGAGCGGCAGGATGTGATGTCAGGGAGAGGACGTGAAGAGACCGATTGCCACTATTGGACAGTTACTCACTAACTGACCAATAGTGGCGATCGTGGAAGCGGGACCATCGCGACAGGTCCCGGCGTATTGAGCTGTGATAGCTTGCTGTCGGAAACAGCAGCTGTCAGAGCTCGTGCACGCGCTGTTGGAAAATGGCGATGCATTTTCCTTGCGACGTACTATTCCGTCGCTGAGCGCGAACATGTCGGTCAGCGCGACGGAATAGTACGTCGCTGAGCGCGAAGGGGTTAAGATCGATATAGGCCTCATAAGGCAGGATATGCAGGCCATGAGGGAACGTGTGTCCCATGCTGAGGAACGCATTTCGGCCTGGAAGATGGGATTTATCCTGTACCCAGGGCCTTAACAGCCTTGGAAGAAGCTGCAGAAGCGATTGGAAAATCGTCTGCGCCGAAATAACATCAGAGTTTTGGGATTGCCTGAAAAAGCGTAAGGTCAAGATTAGAGATGAGCGAACTTTTCAAAAGTTCGGTTCGGCTAGTTCGCCGAATTTCACAAAAAAGTTCGATTCGGACCGAACTAGTTCTGACCGAACCTGTAATTTCCGTGCGCCGAGCATTTTACTGTCCAGGGTGCTGATAGAGTTAATGGGCTGCACTAACTCTTTCAGCAACCTTGACAGTACATGCTCGGCGCGCGGAAAATACAATTTAAATGTAATAAAAAAATAAAAATTATACGTTCGTACTTACTTTCCTCCTGTCCGGCCTCCAGCGATTAAGTTTCATCCCTTTCGCCGCTGCAGCCAATCACAGGCTGTAGTGGCGGTCACGCACGTCAGGATGACGCTTCATCCCACGTGACCGCCTCTGCAGCCAATCACAGGCTGCAGCGGCGACATGGATGAAACGTCATCGCTGGAGGCCGGACAGGAGGAAAGTAAGTATGAACGTATTATTATTTTGTTTGGCATGTATGTATGTTTGCATGTATGTATGTATGTTTGCATGTATGTATGTATGTATGTATGTTGTATGTATGTATGTTGTCATGTATGTATGTATATATGTGCATGTATGTTTGCATGTATGTTGGCATGTATGTATATATGTGCATGTGTGCATGTATATTTGCGTGTATATATTTGCATGTATGTATGTATGTTTGCATGTATGTATGTTTGCATGTATGTATGTTTGCATGAATGTATGTTTGTATGTATGTATGTATGTATGTATGTTTGCATGAATGTATGTTTGCATGTATGTATGTTTGCATGAATGTATGTTTGCATGTATGTATGTTGTCATGTATGTATGTTGTCATGTATGTATGTATGTTGTCATGTATGTATGTATATATGTGCATGTATGTTTGTATGTATATTTGCATGTATGTATGTTTGCATGTGTGTATGTTTGCATGCATGTATGTATGTTGGCATGTATGTATATATGTGCATGTATATTTGCATGTATATATTTGCATCTATGTATGTATGTTTGCATGAATGAATGTATGTATGTTTGCATTTTATGTATGTTTGCATGTATGTATGTATGTTTGCATGTATGTATGTATGTATGTCGTCATGTATGTATGTCGTCATGTATGTATGTTGTCATGTATGTATATATGTGCATGTTTCTATGTATATTTGCATGTATACATTTGCATGTAAGTATGTATGTATGTTTGCATTTATGTATGTTTGCATGAATGTATATTTGCATGTATGTATGTTGTCATCTATGTATGTTGTCATGTATGTTGGCATGTATGTATACATGTTTGTATGTATATTTGCATGTATATATTTGTATGTATGTATGTATGTTTGCATGTATGTATGTATGTTGTCATGTATGTTTGCATGTTTTTATTTTTGCATGTATGTTTGCATGTATGTTTATATATATGTGCATGTATGTAATTATGTTTGCATGTATTTATGTATGCATGTATATTTGTGCATGCTTGTATATATGTATGTATGTATCTTTGCATGTTTGTATGTATGGTTTCATGTGTGTGTGTATGTATGATAGTTTGCATGTATGTATGTGTGTATGTTTGTATATATGTATGTATGTATGTATGTTTGCATGTATGTTTGTTTGTATATATGTCTGTATGGCCATGTATGATACTGTCTGCTGGCGCCCTGTATCTAAGTCAACTTCGCGGCAGGCTTCTATACATGGTATAACAGTCAGTATCACACATTAAACTGAATCTAAGCCTACGACATGTTTTATTTCATTTTTTTTTTTTTTTACAGGTTTGGTGTTTGGACTACGTCGGTTTCGAGGACTACTTCGATGACGGTTTTTTTTTCTACAATAAAATGGTTAATGAGGGTTGTGTTTGGGGTGCTTTATTTCAATAAAATATTTTATCTATATCTTTGTCTTTTTCTTTTCAAATTTTATTACTACCACTTTAGTAATGGCCGCTGTCTGAGTGACAACATCCATTACTAAGGCTTAGTGTTAGCCGGTGCAAAGGCTAACACTAACCACCTGTTGTGATGGTCGGGCTCTGGGGCGGCCGCAGGCTGGTATTATGAGGCTGGGAAGGGCCAAAAACAGTGGATCTTCCCACCCTTGTAATGCTAGGCTGCTGCTGTGTTGTATCTGGCTGGTTATAAAAGTGGGGGGGACCCCACGTCATTTTTTTAAAATTATTTATTTATTTTTATTTATTTTTAAAAAAGACATGGGGTTCCACCCAATTTATCATAACCAGCACATACAACACAGTGTTATTAGCCTGGGAATGGACAAAACCAGTGGCCCTTCCCACCCATGTAATGCCAGACTGCTGCGGCCTTGTATATGGCTGGTTATTAAAAATGTGGGGGACCCAACGTCTATTGTTAAATTTGTTAAATTCAAAAAAAAAAACGACGTGGGGTCCCCCCCCCCATTTTTATAACCAGCCCGATACAACACAGCAGCAGCAGCCTAGCATTACAAGGGTGGGAAGGTCCACTGTTTTTGGCCCTTCCCAGCCTCATAATACCAGCCTACGGCCGCCCCAGTACCCGACCATCACAACAGATGGTCGGGTACTGGATCGTACCAAGCTCTTCCCGGCACCCCTGGTGGTGGTGGGTACCGGGGTAATAATGGGTGGTTAGTGCTAGCCTCTGCACCGGCTAACACTAAGTACCGCCTTAATAATGGACGCTGTCAATCAGCCAACTGCCATTATCTAGGCACTAATAAAGTTTAAAAAAAAACACAAAGACAATTCTTTTAGAATCGAAAATGTAGTCCAATCGGTACATCAAAATCTGCAACAACATAAAAAAACAGTTATCAATGTGAACAATAACAATACTTCTACTCACCTACACACTTATATACACGCACACACACAAACAACCACACACATATACACAAACACACATATACACACATATAAACAAACACACCCATATATAAACAAACACACACCCATAAACACACACCCATATACACAAACACACACATATACAAAAACACACACACACACACACAAACATCTACACACAAACATATATACAAATACACCCATATATATATACACAAACACACCCATATATACACAAACACACACATAAACACACACCCATATACACACATATACACAAATACACACATATACAAAAACACACACACACACACACACACACACACACACACACACACAAACATCTACACACAAACATATATACAAATACACCCATATATACACAAACACACACATATACAAAAACACACACACACAAACATCTACACACAAACATATACACATACACCCATATATACACACACATATATACACAAACACATATACACAAACACACCCATATATACATAAACACACATATACACAAACACACATATAAAAACAGACAAAGACACATACCCAAACACACACACTGTTTCTTTTAAATGCTGCTGGGGAACCCGCTCGATCCACTATATAAGGCTGCGCTATAGTGCAGCATTTAAAAGAAACAGGATCCTGACCTGTCCATAGAGTTTAAGGCAGCACAGAGTATTTCAGGAGATGAGCGTGCAGATTCAGTGCTGCAGTGAACTCTGCTCTTACCATTACGTAGCTCTCAGTCTGTTACCTCTCCTCCACTCCTGTCCTCAAGAACACCTTCACATGATTGGCAAGTCACCACGTAATGGTAAGAGCAGAGTTCACAGCAGCACATAGTATTTCAGGAGATGAGCGTGCGGATCTTGTGCGGGGTGGTGACTTGCCAATCATGTGAAGGTGTTATTGAGGACAGGAGTGGAGGAGAGGTAACAGACTGAGCTACGTAATGGTAAGAGCAGAGTTCACAACAGCACAGAATCTGCACGCTCCTCTCCTGAAATATTCTGTGCTGCTGTGAACTCTGCTCTTACCATTACGTAGCTCTCAGTCTGTTACCTCTCCTCCACTCCTGCCCTCAAGAACACCTTCACATGATTGGCAAGTCACCACTGCGCACAAGATCCGCACGCTCATCTCCTGAAATACTCTGTCCTGCCTTAAACTCTGTGGACAGGTCAGGATCCTGTTTCTTTTAAATGTTGCACTGTAGCGCAGCCTTATATAGTGGATCGAGCGGGTTCCCTAGCAGCATTTAAAAGAAACAGGATCCTGACCTGTCCACAGAGTTTAAGGCAGCACAGAGTATTTCAGGAGATGAGCACGGCCGGCCACAGGCAGCCGGACGTTTTTCCAAGCCGTGCTACCATTATGCACACGACCGTAAAAACACCCGTTATTGCGGGTCGTAATTACGACCCGCAATAACGGGCTCATAGACTTCTGTTACCCACGGGTACCTTCCCGTTTTCTCACTGGAAGGTGCCCGTGCCGTTAAAAAAATAGAACATGTTCTATTTTACGGGCCGTGCTGCTATAAAATTTAGGGTATGTTCACACGACAGCGTCCGTAACGGCTGAAATTACGGGGATGTTTCCGCCTGAAAACATCCCCGTAATTTCAGCCGTAACGGCATGTGCAGGCGCTTGAACGCCGCGTCCATTACGGACGTAATTGGCGCTGCTATTCATTGGAGTCAATGAATAATGGCTCCAATTACGGCCAAAGAAGTGACCGATCACTTCTTTGACGCGGGCGTCTATTTACGCGCCGTCATTTGACAGCGGCGCGTAAATATACGCCTCGTGTGAACAGACAAACGTCTGCCCATTGCTTTCAATGGGCAGATGTTTGTCAGCGCTATCGAGGCGCTATTTTCGGGCGTAATTCGGGGCAGAAAACGGGAAGGTACCCGTGGCTAACAGAAGTCTATGGGCCCGCTATTTCGGGTCGTAATTACGACCCTTAATAACGGGTGTTTTTACGGTCGTGTGCAGGAGGCCCCGTAATGACATGTGGCTACATGTATGCACCCGTCATTACGGCAGCGCTGCTAGGCGACGTCAGTAAATAGTCACTCTTCAGGGTGCTGAAAGAGTTAACTGATCGGCAGTAACTGTTTCAGCACCCTGGACAGTGACTACCGATCACAATATAGAGTAACCTGTAAAAATAAAAAGACGTTCATACTTACCGGGAACTCCCTGCTTCCTCCAGTCCGGTCTCCTGGCCGTTGCCTTGGTGACGCGTCCCTCGCGACATCCGGCCCGACATTACTTGATGACGATGCAGCCCATTTGAGCGCTGCAGCCAATCACGGGCTGCAGAGGCCTCTGCAGCCAATCACGGGCTGCAGAGGCCTCTGCAGCCAATCACGGGCTGCAGAGGCTTCTGCAGCCAATCACAGGCTGCCGCGTCAGAAAAGAAGGTCGGACTGGAGGAAGAAGAGGGACTCGTCCGCAAGACAACGACCAGGTTTGTATGAAATGCCTTTTATTTTATTTTTAATCAGCAGCCTCTTTTCTCTATCAGTGATTGATAGAGATAAGTGGCTGCCGATTTGTATAATATTTTTGACCGGGTTCGGTCAAAACGGGTTCGGCCGAACCCGGTGAAGTTCGGATTCGCTGCGAACCGAACTTGTCCGGAAGTTCGGTCCGAAACCGGGTTCGGTTGTCCCGGTTCGCTCATCTCTAGTCAAGATTCTATTGCCTTTATGGTTGCATGGCTGCATGAGCTGTTTCCTGATGCAGTGTTCTCTACTGCTTTCGAAGTGGAGAGAGCTCATAGAGTACCGGCACGACCCTTACCACCGGGATCACCCCTAGATCTATGCTGACACGCTTATTGAATAGCAACGACCGGGACTTGATCCTTCGTCTGGCTCGCAAAAAGCAAGATATTAGATACAATGGAGCTGCAGTGTCTATATTCCCTGACTTCAACGCGGAGTTACAGAAAAGTCGCGCTACTTTCAAGTCGGTGAAAAGGAGGCTTAGGGATCTACAAATCCCATACTCCATGGCGTATCCTGCAAGGCTACGTATTGTGGATGGAGATTGGTCACTGTTCTTTGCGACCCCAAAAGATGCCGATGACTGGGTGAGTCACCAGAGACCTTTGTCGCGGAACTGAGACTCTCTGCCGCATCCTGCGTTGATGCTATGCTGACCACTTTAAAGATGGCTGCGTGATTCCATGCGTCCTGCTGTTTTTTTTTCCCCCCTACATGTATCCTTGAACTTGCAATATGTATATATATCAGATGGACGCTACGCTGTATCTTTGACATATTGCTTCTTTCTGGCATACTCTGGATAATGAACACGGCTTTCCGTGGTTCAGATAACCGTCATACATGCCTTTTTCTTATGTCTTAATTAGATACTAGGTATTAACTCATATACTAACACATGGGTTCTTCCGTCGTATATATGAAAAGCCACTATGGCGAAGGCAATGTGTCGTCACTGTTGATGCTTAATGGCTTTACTGAATGCTATATTAATATGTTACATGGTACATATGTTCCCCTTTTGTACCAAAGACCTGAAAGGTTTCATGTTTTAAGTCTTACATACCTACAATGGATCAGTTCGCAGTATAGCTATATGTATATCAGGGACTACTTCCTTTGTATAACATGTGGAATATGTTAAATGGCTAAGATAACCGTTATGCCTTGGAATGTGAGGGGTTTGGGTACGGCTAGGAAAAGAGCAATGGTTTTTGCACAGGTCAGAAAGTATTCGCTGCATATTTTGTGCATACACGAAACCCATTTGATCACAGATAAACTGCGTGTGTTGAAGAGACCGTGGGTTCAGTGGTCCTGCCACTCCTGTTACTCGTCCTACTCCCGTGGTGTATCCATACTTGTGCATAAGTCCCTTAGGTGGGAGGTGGATGCCGTACGGATTGATGATAATGGGCGTTTTGTGTTTGTGCATGCTTTCATAAATAATGTTTCCTATGTCCTCCTAGGGGTGTATATCCCTCCTCCGGCATCAGTGTCGGTACTACACCAAGTGGTTAACTTCCCAGCGGCGTATCCGGGTGCTAGACTGCTTTGCATGGGAGATTTTAACATGACCATGGATAATGCTATGGGTAGGCTTAGGCATAACCAGCTGCTGGTGCCTCCACATGCTCCAGATACACATCTCCATCTACTGATGATGGAGGTGGGATGGACAGATATATATAGGTTTCTATTCCCTAGTACTAGAGTGTACTCATGTTCCTCATTAGGGCAAAGT
This sequence comes from Rhinoderma darwinii, assembly GCF_050947455.1. NCBI lineage: Eukaryota > Metazoa > Chordata > Amphibia > Anura > Rhinodermatidae > Rhinoderma > Rhinoderma darwinii. The sequence continues at coordinate 75,579,442 of NC_134690.1, forward strand.
TCACTATCACGAATAGACTACATTTTCAGTAATGACTTGTTAATGGTAATGTCACCTCAAATTATGTACAAACCTAGAGGTGTGTCTGATCACTCCCCTGTCCTGGCTAGTTTTCAACTCCCGGATATTCCCAGGCCCAGGGGATGGAAGATTCATCCCTTCTGGCTGATGATCATAGGTACAAATGATAGGATACCTGATCAGCTGCAGGTATTTTTGTAGGCTCACTAGGATTTTGATAATGTGGGTATTCTATGGGATACTTCTAAAGCATATCTAAGGGGATGCCTTAAATCATCTATATCATATTTAACCCCTTCCCGCAATTTCACGTACAGTTACGTGATGGGAGCTGGTGTTTTCCCGCAATTCCACGTAACTGTATGTGAAAGAGATGGAGCTGGCTCAGAAGCTGAGCCAGCCACCTCACCGCCGGTTGACAGCTGTATGTTACAGCTGGCACCCTGAGGTATCGGCCAGGACCGGAGCTAGCCGTCGATCCGACCGATTAACCCCTCACATGCTGCGTTCAATAGAGATCGCAGCATGTGAGGAGTTTATAGCCACCGTCACCCCATCAACGTGATCGCTGGGTTTCCGGTGGCTGCAAAGGCGATCGGAGGCCTAATACTTACCTCCTGTTCTGCCAGTAACAGAATCCTCCTATGCCCCAAAAGGCTTCCGGTACCATCGGCAAGATGGCGCCGGCTCAGCTTCCGGCTCAGACGCTGAGCCGGCGTCATCAGCAGTCTGGTTGTGTGTTGCCATTGTTTGACCTGCCCCGTTCCTGCCCCCTATAGCGCACTGCGCATATCCGGGATCCCTGTACGCGTTGGGGACCCGGATGTGAGCTATGGCGCTGGGGGCTGGAAGTGGGGCATGACTCACTTCCGGTTTCGGCAACGGACATGCGCCGGAATCTCAGTGCACAGAGAAAACGAGCAAGTACACCTGGGTCTGATCCTAGTTAAAGCTTGACTGCATTTAGACACTATGCACCCCTTGAGGAAGCACACCGCGAAACGCGCGTTGGGGTCCTTTGCATGGTATCTTGACTTTCATGAGCACTAATATGGGTAAGGTTTTTTGAAGGGGAGGGGGGGAATACTATCCATCTGTGACCTACTGTCTCTTTCGTATAAGTGTTTGAAATTTATTTGACTACTATGTCCATAACTAATTGATATTATATGATGATTCAGTGTTCACCGATTTTCCCACCACCCATCCTCCATACTCCTTTTTAGGATATATTACATATTCCCATAAATGATACAGGGAGTCCGCCTCCCATGTTTACTGGAACACTATAGAGTCTTCTTGTCCTTTTTGTACCTTTTTTAAACGGTTTGTCCAAATTTATGTGATCAATAAAGATTGTTATTTTTTATACATATATGGCTTCTATGCTGTCTCTTTTGTTTAAATGTTTTTTAATTCACAGCCCAATTCAAATAAATTTTGTGAAAAAACTGTGGGGTCTAAATGGTCACAATACCCATAAAATAATTCCTTAATGGGTTTAGTTTCCAAAATGGGATCACTTCTGGTGGGTTTCCATTGCTTTGATACCTCTGGGGCTCTGCAAATGCAACGGCACCCGAAAAGCAATCCAGCAAAATCTGGACTCCAAAGAACACATAGCGCTCCTTTCCTTCTGAGCCCTCCCATGGGCACAAACAGCAGTTTATAGCCACCATTGTGGTATTGCCGCACTCAGGACAAATTGGGCAACAAAATGGGATATTTTATTCCTTGTGAAAACAAGAAATACTGAGCCAAAACTACATCTTATTGGAAAACATTTCATTTTTTTTTTAATTCCCAGCTCAATTCAAATAAATTCTGTGAAAAAACTGTGGGGTCTAAATGGTCAAAATACCCATAAATGAATTCCTTGAGGGGTCTAGTTTCCAAAATTGGGTCACTTCTGGTGGCTTTCCATTGCTTTGATACCTCTGGGGCTCTGCAAATGCGACATGGCACCCGAAAACCAATCCAGCAAAATCTGCACTCCAAAGAACACACAACGCTCTTTCTCTTCTGAGGCCTACCATGGGCCCAAATGGCAGTTTATCACCACAAATGGGGTATTGCACTCAGGAGAAATTGGGCAACAAAATGGGGTATTTTGTTTTCTGTAAAAATAAGAAATTTTGATGAAAAATTACATTTTATTGGAAAAAATTTCATTTTTTTAATTTCACAGCCCAAGTCAAATACGTGCTGTGTAAAAACTGTGGGGTCAAACTGGTAACATTAACTATACATTAATTCCTTGAGGGGTGTTGTTTCCAAAATGGGGTCACTTTTGGGGGATTCCTACTGTTTTGGCACCCCAACACCTCTTCAAACCTAGCATGCTGCCTAAAATATATTCTAATAAAAAGAGGCCCAAAATGCACTAGGTGCTTCTTTGCTTCTAGGGCTTGTGTTTTAGTCCACGACCGCACTAGAGACACATGTGGGACTTTTCTAAAAACTGTGGAATCTGGACAATACATATTTAGTAGTGTTTCTCTGGTAAAACCTTCTTTGTTACAGAAAAAAATGGAATAAAATTGAAATTCAGCAAGAAAAATGAAATGTGCAAATTTCACCTCCACCCTGTTTTAATTCCTGTGAAACACCTGAAGGGTTAAAAAACTTTCTAAATGCTGTTTTGAATACTTTGAGGGGTCTAGTTTTTAAAATGGGGTGTTTTATAGGGGTTTCTGATACATAGGCCCCTCAAAGCCAATTCAGAACTGAACAGGAACCTTAAAAAAAAGGTTTTTGAAATTTTCTTAAAAATATGAGAAATTGCTGTTTATGTTCTAAGCCTTGTAACGTCCAAGAAAAATAAAAGAATGTTAAAAAAACGATGCCAATCTAAAGTAGACATATAAGAAATGTGAACTAGTAACTATTTTGTGTGGTATAACCATCTGTTTTACATGCGGATGCATTTAAATTCAGAAAAATGTAATTTTTTTCTACATTTTCTCTAAATTTTGCAATTTTTCACAAATAAACACTGAATATATCGACCAAATTTTACCACTAACATAAATCCCAATGTCTCACGAGAAAACATTCTCAGAATCGCTTGGATAAGCTTAAGCATTCCAAAGTTATTACCACATAAAGTGAATTATGTCAGATTTGAGAAATGGGCTCTGAGCCATAAAGCCCAAACTAGGCTGTGTCCTTAAAGGGGTTGTCCCAAGTTGATAAATGGAGCTATAAAGCTCCCCCATGTAAAAATAAGAAGAATTCTAATTATCTGTCCGTCGTCCAGCGATGTCGTTTTCTGGATATCCTTGATTGCAGTTGCGGTCGGTCCCTCTTTGTATCCTGCTCGTTGCCTAGGTTCCCGGCCACCGCTATTTACCTTTAGCGGTGGCCGCGCATGCGTAATGACATCCTCTGCGTCCTGAGCAGAGGATGTCATTTACTCATGAACGCGCATCTCGGCGCATCTCGGGACATGCGCAGGAGATGCAAGGAGATGAAGTGGACGGCACCCGTCGTGAGAAGTCTGCGCTCCGCTAAAGGTAAGTGTGTGTGTGTGTGTGTGTGTGTGTCTGTGTTTGTGTATATATGGGTGTGTTTGTGTTTGTGTTTGTGTATATGTGTGTGTGTGTTTATGTGTGAGTGTATATATGGGTGTATTTGTGTGTATATGTTTGTGTATATTTTTGTGTTATGTGTATATGTGTGTGTGTTTGTGTGTTTATGTGTGTGTGTGTGTGTGTGTGTGTGTATATATATGAGTGTGTTTGTGTATATGTTTGTGTGTATATATTTGTGTGTGTGTGTGTTTTTGTATATGTGTGGGTTTGTGTATGTGTTTGTGTATATATGGGTGTGTTTGTGTACATATGTTTGTGTGTATATGTGTATATGTTTGTGTGTATATGTGTGTGTTTTTTTGGTGTGTTTATGTGTGTGTGTTTGTGTATATATGGGTGTGTTTGTGTATATATGGGTGTGTTTGTGTATATGTTTGTGTGTGTGCGTTTGTATATGTGTATGTTTGTGTATATATGGGTTTGTTTGTTTGTGTACATGTGTTTGTGTATATATGGGTTTGTTTGTGTACATGTGTTTGTGTATATGTTTGTGTGTATATGTGTTTGTGTATATGTTTGTGTGTGTGTGTATATGTGGGTCTGTTTGTGCATATGTTTGTGTGTATATGTTTGTGTGTTTTTGTATATGTATATGTGTGTGGGTATATATGTGTGTGTTTGTGTATATATGGGTGTGTTTGTGCATATGTGTATAGGTTTGTGTGTATATGTTTGTGTGTTTTTGTATACGTGTGTGTTTGTGTATATGTGTGTGTGTGTTTGTGTATATATGTGTGTGTTTGTGTATATATGGGTGTGTTTGTGTATATATGGGTGTGTTTGTGTATATATGGGTGTGTTTGTGTATATGTTTGCGTGTTTGTGTATGTGTGTTTGTGTATATATGGGTGTGTTTGTGTATATATGTGTGTGTTTGTGTATATATGGGTGTGTTTGTGTACATGTGTTTGTGTATATGTTTGTGTGTATATGTGTGTGTATATGTGTGTGTGTGTGTGTGTGTGTGTGTGTTTGTGTTTGTGTATATATGGGTGTGTTTGTGCATATGTGTATATGTTTGTGTGTATATGTTTGTGTGTTTTTGTATATGTGTGTGTGTATATGTTTGTGTTTGTGTATATATTGGTGTGTTTGTGCATATGTGTATAGGTTTGTGTGTATATGTTTGTGTGTGTTTTTGTATACGTGTGTGTTTGTGTATATGTGTGTGTGTTTGTGTATATATCTGTTTGTTTGTGTATATATGGGTGTGTTTGTGTATATGTTTGTGTGTATATGTTTGTGTATGTGTTTGTGTGTTTGTGTATATATGGGTGTTTGTGTACATGTGTTTGTGTATATGTTTGTGTGTATATGTGTGTGTTTGTGTGTATATGTGTGTGTTTGTTTATATGTTTGTGTGTATGTATTTGTGTGTTTATGTGTGTGTTTGTGTAATATATGGGTGTGTGTTTATAGGTGTTTGTGTATATGTTTGTGTGTGGTTGTTTGTGTGTGTGTAGGTGAGTATAAGTATCGGTATTGTTCACATTGATAACTTTTTTTTAATGTTGTTGCAGATTTTGATTCACCAATTGGACGACATCTTCGATTCGTTGGACTACTGCGTAGATCTACGTTTTTTGAAAATTTTAATAAAATGGTTAACGAGGGTTTTGTTGGGGATTTCTTATTTCAATAAAAAAAAATTGTCTTTGTGGTTTTTTTTCAAACTTTATTAGTGCCTAGATAATGGCAGTTGGCTGATTGACAGCGTCCATTATTAAGGCGGTACTTAGTGTTAGCCGGTGCAGAGGCTAGCACCAACCACCCGTTATTACCCCGGTACCCACCACCACCAGGGGTGCCGGGAAGAGCTTGGTACGATCGAGGAACCCGACCATATGTTGTGATGGTCGGGTACTGGGGCGGCCGTAGGCTGGTATCATGAGGCTGGGAAGGGCCAAAAACAGTGGACCTTCCCACCCTTGTAATGCTAGGCTGCTGCTGCTGTGTTGTATCGGGCTGGTTATAAAAATGTGGGGGACCCCCACGTCGTTTTTTAAAAAAAAATTAACAATAGACGTTGGGTCCCCCACATTTTTAATAACCAGCCATATACAAGGCCGCAGCAGCCTGGCATTACACGGGTGGGAGGTGCCACTGGTTTAGTACATTCCCAGGCTAATAACACTGTGTTGTTTGTGGCTGGTTATGATAAATTGGGTGGAACCTCATGTCTTTTTAATAAAAATAATAAATAAATAATTTTTAAAAATGACGTGGGGTCCCCCCCATTTTTATAACCAGCCAGATACAACACAGCAGCAGCAGCCTAGCATTACAAGGGTGGGAAGGTCCACTGTTTTTGGCCCTTCCCAGCCTCATAATACCAGCCTGCGGCCGCCCCAGAGCCCTACCATCACAACAGATGGTCGGGTACTGGATCGTACCCAGCTCTTCCCTGCACCCCTGGTGGTGGTGGGTATTGGGGTAATAATGGTGTTTAGTGTTAGCCTCTGTACCGGCTAACACTAAGCCTCCCCTTAGTAATGGACCTTGTCACTCAGACAGCGGCCATTACTAAAGTGATAGTAATAAAACTTGAAAAGAAAAGACAAAGATATAGATAAAATATTTTATTGAAATAAAGCACCCCCCAACACAACCCTCATTAACCATTTTATTGATGAAAAAAAAGCGTCATCTAAGTAGTCCTCAAAACCGACGTAGTCCAAACACCAAACCTGTAAAAAAAATAAAAAAAAATTAAATAAAACATGTCGTAGGCTTAGTTTCACTTTCATGTGTGATACTGACTGTTATACCATGTATAGAAGCCTGCGGCAAAGTTGGCTTAGATACAGGGCGCCAGCAGACAGTATCATACATGGCCATACAGACATTTATACAAATAAACATACATACATACATGCAAACCTACATGCACATATACACATACAAACATGACAACATACATACAAGCAAACATACATACATACAAGCAAACATACATACATACATAAAAGCAAACATGCATACAAACAAGCAAACATACATACAAGCAAACATGCATACATGCAAACATACATGCACATATGCACATACAAACATGACAACATACATACAAGAAAACATACATACAAGCAAACATACATGCAAACATACATACATACATGCAAACATACATACATGCAAACATACATACATGCAAACATACATAAATGCAAACATACATGCATACATACATGCAAACATACATTCATACATACATACATGAAAACATACATACATGCAAACATACATACATGCAAACATACATGCACATACAAACATGGCAACATACATACAAGCAAACATACATGCAAACATACATACATACATACAAGCAAACATACATACAAGCAAAGATACATACAAGCAAACAACATACATACAAGCAAACATACATACATGCAAACATACATACATGCAAACATACATGCACATATACACATACATGCACATATACACATACAAACATGACAACATACATACAAGCAAACATACATGCAAACATACATACATACATACATACAAGCAAACATACATACAAGCAAAGATACATACAAGCAAACAACATACATACAAGCAAACATACATGCATGCAAACATGCATACATTCAAACATACATGCACATATACACATACATGCACATATACACATACAAACATGACAACATACATACAAGCAAACATACATACATACAAGCAAACATACATACATACACGCAAACATACATACATGCAAACATACATACATGCAAACATACATACATGCAAACATACATACATACATACATACATACATGAAAACATACATACATGCAAACATACATACATGCAAACATACATGCTCATATACACATACATGCACATATACACATACAAACATGACAACATACATACAAGCAAACATACATACATACAAGCAAACATACATACAAGCAAACATACATACAAGCAAACATACATACATACAAGCAAACATACATACATACATGCAAACATACATACATGCAAACATACATACATGCAAACATACATAAATGCAAACATACATGCATACATACATGCAAACATACATACATACATACATGCATACATGAAAACATACATACATGCAAACATACATACATGCAAACATACATGCACATATACACATACAAACATGACAACATACATACAAGCAAACATACATACATACAAGCAAACATACATACAAGTAAACATACATACAAGCAAACATACATACATACATACATACATGTAAACATACATACATGCAAACATACATACATGCAAACATACATAAATGCAAACAAACATGCATACATACATGCAAACATACATACATACATACATACATACATACATGAAAACATACATACATAAAAGCAAACATACATACATACAAGCAAACATACATACAAGCAAAAATACATACATGCAAACATACATGCACATATGCACATACAAACATGACAACATACATACAAGAAAACATACATACAAGCAAACATACATGCAAACATACATACATGCAAACATACATACATACATGCAAACATACATATATGCAAACATACATAAATGCAAACATACATACATACATACATACATGAAAACATGCATAAATGCAAACATACATACATGCAAACATACATGCACATACAAACATTACAACATAAATACAAGCAAACATACATGCAAACATACATACATACAAGCAAAGATACATACAAGCAAACAACATACATACAAGCAAACATACATACATGCAAACATACATACATGCAAACATACATGCACATATACACATACATGCACATATACACATACAAACATGACAACATACATACAAGCAAACATACATACAAGCAAACATACATACATACAAGCAAACATACATACATGCAAACATACATACATGCAAACATACATGCATACATACATGAAAACATACATACATGCAAACATACATATATGCAAACATACATGCTCATATACACATACATGCACATATACACATACAAACATGACAACATACATACAAGCAAACATACATACATACAAGCAAACATACATACATACATAGATACATACATGCAAACATACATACATGCAAACATACATACATGCAAACATACATATATGCAAACATACATGCATACATACATGCAAACATACATACATACATGAAAACATACATACATGC
>NC_134690.1:75593252-75688252 GCF_050947455.1 Rhinoderma darwinii
AACGTCTTAGGTGATTATTATTTTATTTTATATATTTTTAGTTGTTCGCCGGGTGCTGATGCAGCACCGGTGCGGCGGATACAAAAATGTAGTGACAGGGTGGGGGAGGGAAAAGTGGCTTGCCGAAACGGGGTGAATGTAGTGTAGTGTAGTGTAATGTAGTGTAGTGTAGTGTAGTGTACAGTACATTCACGGTAAGTTCGTCTCAATCGGGCTTACCATGCCCGCTTGAGACGAACATTCTCCCGATGTTGCTAGAACTACAGTATCTAGCAACATCGGGAGCGCGCACACTGCTTAGAATGTATAAAAAAAAAAATTTGAGTCAACTTGGGACAACCCCTTTAAGGAGTTAAACGGACATGAAAATGGTGAAGGATGTGTGCATGAGTCCTGAGGGTATATTCACACGTAGAGTCAAAAACGTCTCAAAATACGGAACTGTTTTCAAGGGAAAACAGCCCCTGATTTACAGAAGTTTTTTGAGCAACTCGCGTTTTTTGAGGCGTTTTTCGCAGCGTTTTCGCTGTGTTTTCAAAGCATTTTAAGATTGTAGGCCAAAGCCCAATAACAAGGCGATTTTATAATTGTACAGGTATAATGTTTAGTGTAGGGACCCCCTGAATGAAGTGACCTTGTAGTGGAAGTTGGGCTCACGCAAGTGGATTATATTCAGTGCTACAAATCTCACAATTATAAGTATGGTAGATATAGCAGTAATGCAAATTAAATAAATCCATATACCATGTTTGCGTATATATTAGTCTCTGCATTATACTGCTGTAATTTTGTGTTTTTTTGCTATATTTGGGGACACTGTGGCTTTCACTGTATTTGGAAACACTAAAGTTGTGGCTAAATTTGGGGATATGGTGGCTATCACTGTATTCAAGGACGTCACACCTGCATTTGCAATTTAATTGTTCTGTCACAGGAGCTTCAGTCACCCCTAAAGCCCAGACCCAAACTCCAGTCACTTACATAACTTAGACAAGAAGCCTCAATGACACATATCTGCCATCAACTACTTTACCCACTGATTATTTACTAGGGGTTTAACAAAAATATTGCATTAACTTCTTAATGACCAGCCTATTTTAGACCTTAATGACCAAGCCATTTTTTACGTTTTTTCCATCGTCACATTGGAAGAGCTATAACTTTTTTATTTTTGCGTCGACATAGCTGTATAAGGTCTTGTTTTTTGCGGGACAAGTTGTATTTTTTAACAGCACCATTTTGGGGTACATAATATTTATTGATTAACATTTATTAACTTTTTTTGGGGGGGGAATAGGAAAAAAACATAAATTTCACCGCTCTTTTCTGCGTCCTAAATGTACGCCTTTTACCTGTGGTATAAATAACACAATAACTTTATTCAGCGGGTTGTTACGATTGCAAAGATACCAAATATGTATAGATTTTGTATGTTTTAGTACTTTTACACAGTAAAAACCCCTATTTAAAAAACAATATTTGCTTTTATGTCTCCATATTTGAAGAGCCATAATTTTTTTCTTTTTTCGCCCATGCAGTTGTATGAGGGCGTTTTTTTTTTGAAGGACGACTTGTAGTTTTTATCGGTACCATTTTGGAATAGGTGCGACTTTTTGATTACTTTTTATCACATTTTTATTTAAGTCAGAAATTCCCAGAAAACAGCAATTTTTCCATTGTTTTTTATTTTATTTTTTTACGGCATTCACTGTGCAGCTAAAATAATGTAATAGCTTTATAGTCTGGGTCGTTACAGTCGCGGCAATACCAAATATGTGTAACTTTCTTGCTCAATTTCGTTTTTTTAATAGTAAAGCAGTTTGTAAGGGGAAAAAGTGGGTTTTTCAATTTTTATTTCAAATTTTTTTAAATTAACTTTATTAAACTGTTTTTTGTTTTTTTTACTAGTCCCACTAGGGGACTTTAATATGTGATCCTCCGATTGCTTTTAAAATACACTGCAATACTTTTGTATTGCAGTGTATTACTGCCTGTCCGTTTAAAACGCCGGGTGCCGGTGGGATGAGAGGGAGCTCCTTCCCTCTCTCCAAAACTACTCTGATGCGGCGCCCGCTATTGACCACCGCATCTGAAGGGTTAAACGGGTGAGATCGATACTAATATCAATCTCACCCATTCGAGCCGGGATTCCTCCAGCCCTCAGCTACCTCTGGTAGCGGAGAGCAGGGAGATTTAACGGCTCCCTGCTCTGTTTATTTATTCTGATGCAGCGCCGTGTAATGGCGTATGCATCAGAATAAAGCCCATTAGTGGCCGCCCTGAAAAGGCGAATTGGCAGTCACTAATGGGTTAAGCTTTTAGGAAATACAGCCATTTATTTACATCATCCCTCCATTTTTACATTTAAAAAACAAATTGGATAAATTAACAAAAGTTTTTTAACCCCTTAGCGCACCAGGACGCACCGGTACGTTCTGCATTGAAGTGCTTTAAGCCACAGGGACGTACCGGTGCGTCCTGGCTAAAAACTGTCACCCTGTCAAAGGACAAGGTGACAGAACTGTGCCGTCAACTGTTTATGACAGTTGATCGGCACAGTAAGACGGCAGGGGACCATTCACAGCGGTCTCCTGCCGGCGATCGCTGTGATTGGTCAGTCAAAGCAGACCGACCAATCACAGCTCTATGACGTGGGTATGTGATGACGCTGGCTCAGAAGCTGAGCCAGCGTTATCACCGCCGGGAATCAGAAGTCCGGCACCCCTCTGCAACGGCCAGGACCGGAGCTAGGCTCCGATCCGGCCGATTAACCCCTTCGATGCATCGATCAACGTGATCGATGCATCGAAGTGGCTTGTAGCCTGTCGGCAACCACGATGGTTGCCACGGGCGCGGGTGTCAGCTGTTTGTCACAGCTGACATCGTGCCCTAACGGCCAGGACCGGAGCAAGGCTCCGATCCGGCCGATTAACCCCTTAGGGCATGGCCACACGTGGCGGATTTCCTCTTGAATTCCGCAGCGGACACTCCGCAGCGTTAATCCGCAGCCGAGCCGTTTCTAATTGACTTCCACTTTTATTTAGCAGTGTTCGTTTAGACGATGCGTACAATTCCGCTGCGGAGCATAGGCTGCGGTGCGGAATTTGGTGTCCGCAGCATGCTCGGGCTGTTGCGGAGTTGTGGCGGACTGGTTGCGGACTCATGGCGGAATTTCTTCATTGACTTCAATGGAGATTCGAATTTCCGCAATGAAGTCCGCAGCTGTCATGCACATGTTATGTGTGCTGCGGATGCGTCTTGCTTTTTTAACTTGACATTTCTTCATTCTGGCTGGACCTATGTATTTCTAGGTCTACAGCCAGACTGAGGAAGTCAATGGGGCTCCCGTAATGACGGGAGCGTTGCTAGGAGACGTCAGTAAATAGTCACTGTCCAGGGTGCTGAAAGAGTTAAACGATCGGCAGTAACTGTTTCTGCACCCGGGACAGTGACTACCGATCACAATATACAGCAACCTGTAAAAAAAATAGAAGTTCATACTTACCGTGAACTCCCTGCTTCTGTCTCCAGTTCGGCCTCCCAGGATGACGTTTCAGTCTAAGTGACGGCTGCAGCCAATCACAGGCTGCAGCGGTCACATGGACTGCCGCGTCATCCAGGGAGGTCGGGCTGGATGCAGAAAGAGGGACGCGTCACCAAGACAACGGCCGGTAAGTATGAAATTCGTTTACTTTCACTAGGGTAAGTGCTGTCCCTTCTCTCTATCCTGCACTGATAGAGAGAAGGGAAGCACTTTTACCGCAGTCCGCAGCAGCTAGTCCGCATCAATTTACTGCACATTTTGGGCAGATCCGCCGCAGAATCTGCAACGCAGATTCTTTGCGGCATTGATGCGGACAGTTGCGGAGGAAATCCGCCACGTGTGGGCATGCCCTTATGATCCCTCCAGGGCTTTGCAAACACGACATGGCACTGAAAACCATTCCAGCAAAATCTGCGCTTCAAAATCCAAATAGCCCTCGTTCCCTTCTGAGCCCTGCCGTGGGTCCAAACAGCAGTTTATTACCACATATGGGGTATTGCCGTAATCGGAAGACATTGCTTTACAAATGTTGGGGTGCTTTTTCTCCTTTATTCCTTGTAAAATCTAAAACATTGTATGTTTTTCCAGAAAAAAAGTAGATTTTCATTTTCACAGACCAGTTCCAATAAATTTAGCAATAAACCTGTGGGCTAAAAATGCTAACTATACCTCTTGAAAAATTCATTGAGGGGTGTAGTTTCCAAGATGGGGTCACTTTTGGGGGGTTTCCACTGTTTTGGCACCACAAGACCTCTTCAAACCTGACATGGTGCCTAAAATATATTCTAATAAAATAGAGGCCCCAAAATCCACTAGGTGCTCCTTTGCTTCTGAGGCCGGTGTTTCAGACCTTTACCACACTAGGACCACATGTGGGATATTTCTAAAAATTGAAGAATCTGGGCAATAAATATTGAGTTGCATTTCTCTGGTAAAACCTTCTGTGTTACAGAAAAAACTGTATTACAAATGAATTTCGTAAAAAAAAAATGACATTTGTAAATTTCACCTCTACTTTGCTTTATTTCTTGTGAAATGCCTAAATTTCTGAATGCTGTTTTGAATACTTTGAGGGGTGCAGTTTTTAAAATGGGGTGTTTTATAGGGGGTTTCTAATATATAAGGCCCTCAAAGCCACTTCAGAACTGAACTGGTCCCTGAAAAAATAGCCTTTTGAAATTTTCTTGAAAATATGAGAAATTGCTGCTAAAGTTCTAAGCCTTGTAACGTCCTAGAAAAATAAAAGCACGTTCAAAAAACGATGCAAACATAAAGTAGACATATGGGAAATGTTAACTAGTAACTATTTTGTGTGGTATTACTACCTGTTTTACAAGCAGATACATTACAATTTAGAAAAATGCAGATTTTTGCAAATTTTCTCTAAATTTTGGTGTTTTTTACAAATAAATATTAAATTTAACGACAAAATTTTTTCAGTATCATAAAGTACAACATGTCACGAGAAAACAATCTCAGAATCGCTTGGATAGGCAAAAGCATTCTGGAGTTATTACCACATAAAGTAACACATATCAGATGTGCAAAAATCGGCTGTGTCCACAAGGCCAAAATAGGCTTAGACCTTAAGGGGTTAAAGCTCTTTTTATTGAAAATTCAGTAGACAATAAGAAAGATACATTACAGCAGAAATGTCACAACAGATTGTATGAATTACTTTTTACGTATGTACTACAATAAATTGTGTACATTAAACATTTTCTCTCCCTGTTTTTGGTACAGAAAAATGTTTCCTACAATAGTAAGACATCATGGGGGTCATAATATCAATATACAGTATATGCACATGGTACAGATTAAGGAAAAATAAACCAAGGGAATCCGATTTCCTCATCACATTTCAGAGTTACATCGGATGGGCAGACATTGAAGTCCTAAGTCAGTTCTCAGAGTAAAGTGTGAGTGTGGATGAAAAGCTTGTATCCCAAAGTATGGTAAATTTTTGGGGACACCACCTATTCTTGTATATCAAGCGCTCATATGGGATTATTGTATGAATCATATTTTTCCACTGCCTAACAGAGAGTGATCGCCTTGCCATCCACCACATAGCAATGGTTTTCCAGACCAAGAGGAGGGCCTCCTGTGAAAGTGATTATTTGTAGTAGGACCAGGTATCAAGAAGACAAACATCTACAGTCATAGGAACTGGCTTCTGATAAATATCAGTCAGTAAGGATACAATTACCTGCCAAAAGTGTGAAATATTGGGGTGTTGCCATATAAGGTGCCAAAAGTCGGCGTTGACTGCCATACATCTATGACAATTGGTAGATGGACTACAACCCCTTCTAAGCAGTGGCATTGGTGTGAGGTAGCAATAATTTCTTATTGTTAACAGCAGGAGATACTAGTAAGGGATACTCCAGTGCATCCAACCAATCCGCATCTTTTAAAGTGGTATTCTCATCTAATAAAAACTAGATGAAAAGCTTTGATATTAACCTTAAAGAGGCTCTGTCACCAGATTATAAATGCTCTATCTCCTACATAATCTGATCGGCGCTGGAATGTAGATAACAGCAGTGGTTTTTATTTTGAAAAACGATCATTTTTTAGCAAGTTATGAGCAATTTTAGATTTAGTTTCTTAATGGCCAACTGGGCGTGTTTTTACTTTTGACCAAGTGGGTGTTTTAAAGAAGTGTATGAGACTGACCAATCAGTGACCAATCAGTGACATCCACTTCTCATTGTTCCAGCCCAGCATGATCCACAGCACAGTGAGATTGTGCAGTGAAAGCAGCTGGGCTGGAACAATGAGAAGTGTATGTCACTGATTGGTCACTGATTGGTCAGCCTCATACACTTCTTTACAACACCCACTTGGTCAAAAGTAAAAACACGCCCAGTTGGCCATTAAGAAACTAAATCTAAAATTGCTCATAACTTGCTAAAAAATGATCGTTTTTCGAAATAAAAACCACTGCTGTTATCTACATTCCAGCGCCGATCAGATTATGTAGGAGATAGAGCATTTATAATCTGGAGTCGCTGAGATCCCGCTGTGCTGTCACTTACTCCCACTTTAACTTTACCGGACCTACGGGACAATGACCAGACATCGCCTCCAGCCAGGAGGAGATATCTTTTCATTCTCCCGACAATCCGGTAAAGTTAATGTGGGAGTAACAGCACAGACTCGCGAGATCACGCTGTGCTGTGAGTACAGCTGAACATGAATGAAGAGAAGTGTATGACTCTTTTAAAAAAAACAAAAAACTGATGTTATCTACATTACAGCAACTATCAGATTAGATAGGAGATAGGGCACATATAAACTGGTGACAGAGTCTCTTTAAGGTTAATATCAAAGCTTTTCACCTAATTTTTTTGGAAGTGTGACCTGGGATATTTTCTTGTCAATAAGATGAGTATTTGGTGTAAAAATAAAACCAGATGATCCCTGCCTATAGAGTCAAACTACCATCACTATAGATATAAGGATTATTGTTAATACTTGGATGTAAGTCACTGGCTGTCGGAAGCCTAAACACATGGACATCACTAAATGATGAGTTTCCTTCCTTGTGATGCTTTGCCGGGCCTTTACTGCAGCCGTCCTCAGTTTGGTTTTCAAAATTGGGACAATGTGTCTATCACTGTATCGGGGGAAACTGTGCCTGACAATATATTTGGGGGACACAGTGATTAACACAATATCTGGGGGCGCTTTGACTGTTAGCATATTTTGAACACTGTGGCTGTCACTATATCTGTGGACACTGTGGCTGTCGTATTTCAAGACACTGTGCCTGTCACTGCATTTGATGACACAGTGGCTGTCATTAGATTTAGGCACACTGTGGCTGTCACTGTATTTGGGTATCTAATATAGTTTATAACCCCCGCCCCTCCCTGTTGGTATTTCTAAGAGTATATTCACACGGCCTATTTTCAGACGTAATTTGGGCATTTTACGCCTCGAATTAGGCATGAAAAGACGGCTCCAATACGTCTGCAAACATCTGCCCATTGCTTGCAATGGGTCTTACGATGTTCTGTTCAGACGAGGTGTAATTTTACGCGTCGCTGTCAAAAGACGGCACGTAAAATTACGCCCGCATCAAAGAAGTGCAGGACACTTCTTGGGACGCTTTTGGAGCCGCTTTTCATTGACTCCATGAAGAACAGCTCCAATTACGTCTGTAAAAGACGCCGCGAAAAACGCGAGTACATGCAAAAGCGTCTGAAATTCAGGAGCTGTTTTCGCCTGAAAACAGCTCCATAATTTCAGACGTATTTTACGTTTTCGTGTAAACATACCCTAACACTGAAAGAAAGGAGGGGAGAGCAGATAATGTCAGTCCCGAGGCAGCAGTGAGCTGTCAGATCTATGACAAAAGCAGCAGCACAGCCAGCTATGTATAAGAATTGCACAGACTCTAGAGCAACAAAATGGTAGAACATTTTTAAGAAAGACTATTTAGAAAATTGTTTAATTTTACAATTTAACTAACGCCCACCCATGAACCTTACATCCAATAAATGCATTTCTTCATTGATTTGTAAATGTCTTCTTTCCTGTAGACTTCTGCTGATGCCTCTCCTGAATGTCGATGATGAGCGGACGTCCTTCACATAGTGTCAGTAAATTCTCCAGTGCGATCAGAAGGGAGGACATTATCACAAACCCATCACACAGACCACCATATGTCACTTTCATACAAGAAATGACTCAGACAACGTAAGGAGTGTTAAACTATGTGAATTTTATTGTTGTGTGTATGTGTGTGTGTTGTGATGTGATTGTGTGTTACCTCCCATCACTCACAAAGAGCGTAGAGCGACACTCAGGACAGGCAAAACCCCCAGTGGAGGAAACCTGCAGGGAAACCATGGCCGCTGTACTGTCCTTCCTCTGGCATACTAAGAGAGGTTAACGCTATATAACGTATGTGCGCGTGTACAGTATACATGTGTATATGTGGATTCCCCCATACAAGGAATAGAGCCAGAAAATGTAAAAAGTGACTGTGTTACTATGTACAGTGTGTCAGTGAGTATGATTGTGTATAGTTCTGTATGTGTGTGTGTAAGTATTAGTGTGTATGTATTTATTATGTGTTTTTGTGTGCGTGCATGCATGTGTTATACATTACCTGCTCCTCATGTTTGGTCATCCATCATGGTCTTCATCTCTCTTGTGGATCAGGCAGCAGAACCTCCTGGGTGGGAATAGAGGTACAAGAGAAAACGTTCAGCAACATGTGGATTAGAAGATCCATTACTGCATTTTACTTCGCACTTTTGTGATCATTTTTTCCTACCTACTTCTTTATAACACCAACATTTTACTTACCAGCGTTATTATTAGTCAGGGACCACAATCGGTGCCTCCGGGTCCACAGCTGTGTCTATCCGGCTAATGATGTTTCCTTCCACTTTCCACATGCACGGATGCAAAATGATGTTTCTACAACGGGCACAGGACAGCGCGCTCTTCCATGGGCCTCGGGTGTAAAACTCCTCTTTATTTCTCCTTGACGCACGTATGGCCCAGCTGTGATGGTTTTGCCTGTTTCTCATCCATGCCCAGTGGAAAGGGTCTTGTGCCATGATCTAAAATGGAATAGTAAATGAGGTAAAATTGGCTTCTCATCACAGACTCTTAATCAAAGACGGCACTTGTTCTGTTTTTTATTACTGACCAGATCACATGTGGTCCGGGCCACCCACGCTCTAAAGTCCATCCGGCGGAGCAACTGGTCGCGTTGGTGATGCAGCTCTTCTGTCTTCATTTCCCAGTCACTTCCTAAGGCCCACGCGTAGATCTCGTCTCTGAAGTCCTCGTCCTCCTCAAACTGGTTCGCTAGAAATCTTAAAAAAAGTAATAATTTATTAATGACACATGGAAGAGCAGTGCACTGTATACATCTATATCTCAATGTAAAAGAAAATTGTGTTACTATAAATGATAGCGATGGTGTCCAAGGATGTTAGAATGACCCCTCCCCCCAAAGTCAGAAGGCTACATAGTGTAATCTATAGGTTTGATATTTTGTCTTTTGGATATTAAAATGTTAAAATATTTTTATTTTACTGCTAAAACATGACCATAATTGTTTTGTAACCTATAAGGGATAAAGCTAATGTAAAGCACACAGGGCCGCAATCAGGAATTTCTGGGCCCCATACAGCCAAAGATATTGGGTCCCCCCTTCATTACCGTGGGTGGGCAACGGAAAGTGGGGCGCTCACGTTTGTACGTTATATGCAGTAACTGATTTTGTTCAAGTTATAGAGAACGAAACCATGAAGCAGTCAGTGACCAGTTGATACCCTGGATTTTATTGAATTCAGCCAAAACATATGGCACACAATGGGATACGTCGCCTGGGGAACGGCCCTGGGGAAACTCCTCAAGTCACTGTCCATAAATGAACAGAGACGTCAGGGTCTTTATCTGGGCCAAAGTCCACGGGCAGACTGCTTGTGATGCTCTGCCTGGGGACTCCGGCATTGGGAAGCCCCTGACATTGCAGCTTTTTCACCACAAAAATTGCAACATCTGCTATTTGTTGCGGGTTTTACCTCCCCATTAAATCCAATTGGGAAAACTCGCAACAGAAAAGCAGCGATTCCAAAGCATAAATTGACATGCTGCGGATTAAAAAAACGCACCGCAGGTCAATTTATGAACTGTTTTTCTGTATATTTTTAGTCAGCGTATGGATGAGATTTGTTCAAATCTCATCCACTCTGCTGCTACTGTATTACGCTACGGATTTTCCAAAATGAAATCCATTGTGGAAAATCCGTAGTGTTTATGCTACGTGTGAATTTACCTTTACAGATTTTGCTAAAGATTCGCAGCAAATTAACCCTTTGCATTGTAAAGGGTGACATGCGTGCCAATTTTGCAACATAATAGGCATGCTCCTGATTTAACAATCAGCAGAATACCCTAAAGCCCATGCAGATTTTTTTCTGCTGCATGTGAATGCGGATTTGAAAACCCCATTCACATAAATTGTATTGTAGTTTGTAGTGGATTTTCAGTGTGCAACAGCACCAAAAATAGGAGACATAGGCATTCATATAACGCTTGTTGCCGATAATTGCCCCGTGTAAACAGGGCAGCGAACACAAGATGAACGATCATCTGCTGGTCGTATCCTTTTAAAAAAGTGAAATATTATCGTTGTCGGCAGCACATCTCCCTGTGTAAATGATAATAACGTATGGGGACGAGGGATCCAAGTAACGACCACTCGTCTCCATCCATAGCTCCGTGTGACAGGAGCAAACGGGCCTTAATTAACGATGTCTCGTTGAACAGCGCTGGCTGCACCTTCCGATTATCTGCCGGTAAAACGGCCTTTAGGGTCTATTCACACAGTGCAGTCAAATGCAATTTTTTGCAAAATCTCAGCAAAAACTTGATTTAACTGCTCTGTGAAAATATAGCCTAAAAGCACAGTTTTTTTCATGTTTTGTTCCATTATTATTTTAATATAATTTTTGTAATTGCGGCACAAATAAGGCAGTTTTGCCGCAATTTTTAAATGTCTGGTGGGCGGCTCTCTCCACACGGAGCTGCTTTCATGCTTCTCATGCAGCAGCTTCCCCTACTGTCCTCTCGGAGTCCCAGCGTTACAGTTACTTCCAAGGAAGGAACTGAAAGGTCCGTTCCTTTCTCCAAGTAACTAACGCTGAGGCCCTGATAGAAATGTTTACAGTTACTAAGACGCGGGAAGACCCCTTTTTTTCAGCATTGTGGCCGGGCCCCTGACTGCCGTACCAGCTGTACTGCCCTGATGGTGACCCTGAAAACACATGATCCACAACTACTTGAGAGTATTCATTCTTACATGTGATACGTGAATATACTCACAGGGATGCAAAGAAATTCTCTCTATATTCCACGGTACGCAGTCCGGCTCTCTTGAAATACACGAGGACCATGGCCAGCAGATACTAGTGGAAGAAGACAAGAAGTTAGAATTTGGAGATAGAGAAATGGTCTCTTCTTATGTCTTATCTTTATGTGGTGATTCTATTTATATGTTTATTAATGTCAGTCCATAATCCTAACACATAAATCACAGGATTATCCTCCTTGTTCTGACTATAATATTATTATCTTACCAAGGATGTAGATGTAAAGTAGAATATCCCGTAATGCCACATAAACCCTTTTATTCAAATCTGATCTTTCTTGTCAGTCATGTCTATATCTGGCTGATTGTCTATTTGTTTTGTCATTATAAAATTACCTTGTCCGAAATCCTCAAACAGATGTCCTTGGCCAAAAACAGCTGGATGTGCTCATCATCTACGAAAAAAGTTTATTTCAAATTCTTTAAATCCAAAATAGTTTATATACAAAGAATTAAAGGTTAAGTAAATGCTTAACCCCTTAATGACCGCCGATTAGCCTTTTCACGGCGGTCATTAGTGGGCTTTATTCTGATGCAATAGCCGTTTCACGGCGCTGCATTAGGATAAATAAACAGAGCAGGGAGCCGTTAAATCTCCCTGCTCTCAGCTGCCAGATGTAGCTGAGAGCTGGGGCAACCCTGCTCGAATGTGTGAGATCAATATTAGTATCGATCTCACCCGTTTAACCCCTCAGATGCGGCACTAAATAGCGTGCACCGCATTCGAGTGGTTTTGGTCTGAGTGGTTTTGGAGAGAGGGAGGGAGCTCCCTCTCATCCCACCGGCACCCGGCGATAAGATCGCCGAGTGTCTGTGTCTCCGATGGCAGCCGGGGGCCTAATAAAGGCCCCCAGGTCTGCCTGTAGTGAATACCTTTTAGGTCATGCCAGAGGCATGTCCTAGCAGATGCCTGTCCGTTTTAAACAGACAGGCAGTAATACACTGCAATACAAAAGTATTGCAGTGTATTATAAAAGCGATCGGATGATCGCATAGTAAAGTCCCCTAGTGGGACAAGTGAAAAACAAAAGTTGAATAAAGTTAATTAAAAAAAAATGTGAAAAAAAATAAATTAAAAACACACTTTTTCCCCTTACAAAATGCTTTACTATTAAAAAATACAAAAGGAAGCAAAAAAGTTACACATATTTAGTATCGCCACATCCGTAACGACCCCGACTATAAAGCTATTACATTGTTTAACCCGCACGGTGAACGCCGTAAAAAATAAAATCAAAAACAATGGACAAATTGCTGTTTTCTGTGAATCCTGACTTAAAAACATGATAAAAAGTGATCAAAAAGTCGCATCTACTCCAACATGGTACCACTAAAAACTACAAGTCGTCCCGCAAAAAACAAGCCCTCATACAACTGCATCGGCGGAACAATAAAAAAGTTATGGCTCTTCAAATATGGAGACACAAAAACAAATAATTTTGAAAAAAAAGCGTTTTTACTGTGTAAGTAGTAAAACATACAAAAACTATACAAATTTGGTATCGTTGCAATCGTAACAACCCGCTGAATAAAGTTATTGTGTTATTTATACCACACGGTAAACGGCGTAGATTTAGGACGCAAAAAAGATGGGCAAAATTTTAGGTTTTCTTCTACCCCCCCCCCAAAAAAAAGTTAATAAAAGTTAATCAATAAATTATATGTACCCCAAATGGTGCTATTAAAAAATACAACTTGTCCCGTAAAAAACAAGACCTTATACAGCTATGTCGACGCAAAAATAAAAAGGTTATAGTTCTTCGAATGTGACGATGGAAAACGTAAAATATTGCTTGGTCATTAGGGCCCAAAATGCAAGCAGGGAGAAGGGATAAACAACGGCCCCTTTGTTGTTTACTCACGCATAGCACCATATATATGGTTGTGGCTATGTCTGATACTGCAGATCAGTCCCATTCACTTTATTGGGACTGAGCAGCAGTGAAATGCAGTACCAGGCACAGCCACAACTATATGTATGGCGCTGTGCTTGAGTAAACAGTAAAGGATTCATTAGGGTATGTTCACACGCTTAACAAAAAACGTATCAAAATACGGAGCTGTTTTGAAGCGAAAACAGCCCCTGATTTTCAGATGTTTTTTGAGCAACTCGCGTTTTTAGCAGCGTTTTTCGCAGCTTTTTCGCATCATTTTTTACGGCCGTCTTTGGAGCTGTTTTCATTGGAGTCTATGAGAAAACGGCTCCAATAACGTCCCAAGAAGTGTCCTGCACTTCTTTTGACGAGGCTGTGATTTTATGAGCCGTCTTTTGACAGTGACGCGTAAAATGACAGGTCGTCGGCACAGTACATCGCAAAGCCCATTGAAAATAATGGGCAGATGTTTGCCGACGTATTGGAGGCGTTTTTTCAGACATAATTCGAGGCGTAAAACACCTCCATTACATCTGAAAATAGGTCGTGTGAACCCAGCCTAACACTCGCTGGAACACTGCAGCTCCTTTACTTTGCTTTGGATTTCCTCCATTACAAATTTATGCTCAAAACTTACAACTCTGCCCTTCACCGCGCCAAACAAGTCTACTTCACTTCTCTCATCTTCACACTATCTAATAATCCAAAACGCCTCTTTGATACTTTTCACTCCCTCCTTAGTCCTAAAGTGCAGACACCAATCACAGATCTCAGTGCTGAAGACCTGGCCAATTATTTTAAAGTTAAAATTGACAACATCCGGCATGATATTATCTCCCAGTCCCCTAGTAACATCGATCCCCTTCCCCCCCGCACTCCCTCTTCTTCACTCTCAGCATTTGACCCAATAACTGAAGAAGAAGTCTCGAGGCTCCTCTCTTCTTCTCCTCCTACTACCTGCCCTAGTGATCCTGTCCCCTCACACCTCCTCCAGTCCCTCTCCCCAGCTGTCACTAGTCACCTCACTAAAATATTTAACCTCTCTCTTTCCTCTGGTATCTTTCCCTCCGCTTTTAAACATGCCATTATAAACCCATTATTGAAAAAACCAACACTTGACCCATCCAGCGCTGCCAACTACCGACCAGTCTCTAATCTGCCCTTCATCTCCAAACTCCTGGAACGCTTGGTCTACTCTCGCCTTATCCGCTATCTCTCTGCTAACTCCATTCTTGACCCCTTACAATCTGGTTTCCGCACTCTACACTCCACAGAAACTGCCCTTACTAAAGTCTCAAATGATCTCTTGGCGGCTAAATCGGACGGTAAATCCTCTCTCCTGATTCTTTTGGATCTCTCTGCAGCCTTTGACACTGTAGACCACAAACTCCTACTTAACATGCTCCACTCTATTGGCCTCAAGGACGCGGCTCTCTCTTGGTTTTCCTCCTATCTCTCTGACCGCTCATTCAGTGTGTCATTTGCTGGTTCCACTTCTTCTCCTCTTCCCCTTGATATCGGGGTTCCTCAGGGATCAGTCCTAGGTCCACTCCTCTTTTCTCTCTACACAGCTCCTATTGGACAAACCATCAGCAGATTTGACTTCCAGTACCATCTCTACGCTGATGACACCCAATTATATACCTCTTCCCGTGACATCACCCCTGCTCTAATACAGAACACCAGTGATTGTCTGTCCGCTGTCTCTAACATCATGTCCTCTCTCTATCTGAAACTGAATCTTTCTAAAACTGAGCTCCTTGTGTTCCAACCATCTACTAACCTCCCTAAACCTGATGTCTCCATCTCTGTGTGTGGCACTATCATAACTCCTAAGCAGCACGCCCGCTGTCTCGGGGTTATTTTTGACTCAGATCTTTCCTTTACTCCTCACATACAATCACTTTCACGCTCCTGTCATTTTCACCTAAAAAACATCTCCAGAATCCGCTCTTTTCTTACGGAGGAAACTGCCAAAACTCTCATTGTTGCTCTGATTCACTCTCGTCTTGACTACTGTAACTCATTACTAGTCGGTCTTCCCCTCACTAAACTCTCCCCTCTCCAATCTATCCTCAATGCAGCAGCCAGGCTCATCTTTATGACCAACCGCTACACCAACACCTCTAATCTGTGCCAGTCACTGCACTGGTTGCCCATCCACTTCCGAATAAAATTCAAACGTATTACTCTCACCCACAAAGCTCTCCACAGTGCTGCACCTCCTTACATCTCCTCCCCCATCTCTGTCTACCACCCTACTCGGGCTCTACGTTCTGCCAACGACCTTAGATTAAAATCCTCCATAATCCGAACCTCCCACTACCGTCTCCAGGATTTCTCTCGTGCTGCACCCGTCCTCTGGAATGTGCTACCCCAGACAATCAGATTAATTCCCAATATCCACAGTTTTAAACGTGCCCTGAAAACACATCTATTTAGACAGGCCTATAACATTCCCTAATCTGACTCCTTTTCATGGCCCTCCATTTAGATTAGTCATCAGAATAAGATTCCCTCACACTCCTTCTCTTCATGTCCGTCATACACGGATACTGGCTGGTGACCGGCTCATGCAGCTTTATGTTACCACCGCATGTGAATAAAAATGGCCGGACCATTGTACAGAACAAACACTATTACACTTTGTGTCTCCCTTATGTCCTCATAGATTGTAAGCTATTGTGAGCAGGGTCCTCACTCCCCAGGTTTGAATTGTAAATGAACTTTGTCACTATGTAATGTCTGATATTGTTTTCATGTTCCCTCTAAATTGTAAAGTGCTGCGTAATATGTTGGCGCTATATAAATAAAGATTATTATTATTATTATTGCTTACTATAGTGGTGCCAGGAGCCAGACCCTCACTGATAAAATATTGATGGCTTATGTTTAGAATAAGTTGTCATATGTTTGTACATGAGAATAAATGTAAATCACACTTTGTGTGATCAAATTCCCCCTCCCCTCCTATCGGACAATACATCAAAATAATAAAATAAAAATGTACTCACCTCAACGCTCCACTTCGCTTCTCCCCACTTAGGCTCTCCCTGCGGACCACAGCTCGTACAAGGCACTGGCGTAGAGCGTTGTATGTGATGCAGCACTGAGGTAGTTGAGTGCTGCATCACATATATGGCCCTGTATGTTGTATGAGCCGCAGCATGCTGAGAGGGCATAGGGAGAAGATGAGCGGTGAGCATATATATATTTATCTTATGTCCGATCCTGGGAGAAAAGGGATAGGGCTGCAGTCACGTTCCCACACCCTGTGAGTGCAATTGTTACGCCACGATTGTGGTGAATGGCCAGCTGAAAGATGCGGCAAGATTATTATGAGAAATTAGCTTCTTATTAAATGTGTGGCATCCTACTCCAGCAAACTGTTTACTAAGACCGGGGTATGAAACGTCAGTCCTAATAAATCCCCCTCTTTGTGTCTGGTCAGAATCATTGGAAGGTGCAGTGAATCTTACCGAGGAGATTGTAGAAAGCAGTCCGTTCTTCTGGCTGCAGGGTATGCTCCTTCCTCCTCTTCCGGCACTCGTCTATCATGTAGGTCAGCGAACTGTCATAGAAGAAATAGTTATTACAGTCAGCAGTCCAATGTAAAAATATAAAATCTTTATTTTCATGATCGAAAAGGTCCATTTTGTAAAACATTTGGGGTACAGAATTACATAAGAGTACAGAAAGTATAAATGCAGCGTACATATAAAGAACTGCTGTGAAAGCCAATATTCCCACGCAGGAGAGTAGTCTACATGACTCAGGCCCCCTACAAAGAGGACGGATTCAACAGCCGCATAAGAGTACAGAGAACGAAGAGAAAGTTACAAAAAAAAAAAGAAATAGAGGAGGGTGAGGAGCAGATTAAAGTGAGTGGGGTGTCCCACCATGACATCCCGCAAAGTAAAGAACGCTACTCAGGCTGCCGCACAGTACTCAGCTCTCGTATAATGTCTTTATAGGAGTCAGAACCCTGAAAAGCAATCCAAGGAGTCCATGTTTGGCGAAGAAATAGATATTACAGTCAGCAGTCCAATGTAAAAGTATAAAATACAGACAATTATGTGTTAATAAGTTTACAATGAAATGAATAAATGACAGGGAAATCTTAGTAAAATCCATGTTTAAGAACATTTCCTCGTGGTATGTCTCTGGGGTTAGTACCTCTCAGAGCATTAGTTAAAGGGAAGGTGTCACGAAAATTTTTTTTTTATATGTTATTGCTTTTAGTATGTCATTAAAATACATTTTATTTATTTGTGTGTTTGTGTTTCTTTTTTCTTTCTTTTACTTCTCTATGGGGGCTGCCATTTTTTTTTTCATCTCTGTATGTGTCGATTAACGACACATACAGAGATGGAATACGGTACATACATCCCCATAGAGAAGGCGAACGGGAGCCGTTCCATTCACTATAGTGTACGCCGTCTGTGTGGGAACGGCGGAAGCGCCGCTCCCACACAGACCAAAAGGTAGGTCTTCGGCAGAGCGACATCCGGCGCCATTTTCATGTGGACCGGAAGCCGCGGCCGGACAGTAAGACGACTACTTCCGGTCACGGCTTCCGTTCATATGTTAAGAAGCAAGGGCAAGGGGCGGAGGCAGTGGCGGCGACAGCGACGGCGGCGTCAGGAGCAGGTAAGTTATGTTTGTGTATGTTCGTTTTATATTGTGTGATTACCACGGTATCTAATCCTCCTACATTGTGCATTCGCTCAAAAAATGGCGGCACACAGTGTAGGAGATTTGAACATTCAACCCCCTCCTTTCTCCTGGCACTAGCCAGGATAAAGAAGGGGGATTGTTTGGGGACACTAGAAAGAGTGTGTCTTCTCCAATTTTGCAGCATAAGGCAATGAGGTTGCTTTACCACATGCCAATGCTGCAATTTTGGGAATTGCTCCCTCTAGTTACCAGCACATGGAAATGTTATAAATTAGAATCTAATTTATAATATTTCCAGACTTGTGAAAAAATGAAAAAAATTAGAACAATGTGTAATCATTTATATACTAATTGTTTAACTAGAAAAAAATAAAAATTCTAGCGACACATTCCCTTTAAGCTTTGTATGACCTTGATAGAAGGACGCGTCACCCTTATAGGGTGTTTATTCCCATGGGTGAAGAGGTTAATAAGAAGCTGATACATTAGGTTTGTAATGGTTTGTAACACTAAGTATGGATTTGGTATGTAGTGACTGCAGTGATATAAAATCTTGTACTGACGTCTCCTCCACATGTAGAGTGACCATCTCTCTCTTCCTCTTCCTCGCCATCTCTTCTCCTCTTCCTGGGAAACTTAAATAGAAGAGAAAATTACCATGAATATTTGGGAATGTGACTGACTGTGCGCATACCTGTACCATGTACAGGCTAGGGTGGATTATACATAAACCATACAAGTAATTTGAACGACACACAACTAAACTTTTAAACGTGGGTTGACACGAGGGTCGGCCAATGCTTTATTTATTTAAGTATTTTCAAAATAATGTTTTCTTATTATACCCGTATGCCAGCCCGATATCTACAAAGGGGGCTGTATGGCATTATCTACAGGGGGGACTCTGTATGGCGTTATCTACAGTGGGGGCTGTATGGCGTTATCTACAGGGGGATGTATGGCGTTCTCTACAGGGGGGCTGTATGGCGTTCTCTACAGGGGGCTGTATGGCGCTATCTACAGAGGGGGCTGTATGGCGCTATCTACAGAGGGGGCTGTATGGAGTTATCTACAGAGGGGGCTGTATGGCGCTATCTACAGAGGGGGCTGTATGGAGTTATATACAGAGGGGGCTGTATGGCGCTATCTACAGAGGGGGCTGTATGGCGTTATCTAAAGGGGGGCTGTAAAAAAGGCACTATCTACAAGGGGGGGGGGGTTGTGTGACACCCAGGGGAGGCGGATCTACAAGGGGGGGGGGGGTTGTGTGACACCCAGGGGAGGCGGGGGCCCCAGTCAAAAGTTTGCTATGGGGCCCAGTTTTTCCTAGTTACGCCCCTGGGCGGGTGCCCTCTATCCCTATAGGACCTGTGGCCCACCTAAATTGATCTTGGACAGACCCACCGCTAGCAGGATATACCCCTCCTTTAACCCCTTCCGTGCCACACAGCCATGGGCCCAATGGCTAATAAGCCTGATGGCCTCAAGTTTCCTGAAGAAGATGTTACAAAAACTTAATTAATATAAACATGTAGTGGGTGCGCTGGACTGACGTTATATAGAGGGTGCAGAGGTAGCAGTCACACCCAGGATCTACTGCCATAGGGGGCCCAAAATCCACTCTTCCATAAGAAGACACCAGTATTATAAATGACACATGGTATAGAAAGGGCCCTGTTACAGATTTTACATTAGAGACCAGGAATATATTTATATATTATAGTAAAAACACAATAAGCACCCCTCTAACATTATCCACATCCCCGGACCCAATTTACACACATTGTAGATTAAAGAAAATTTTAAAACTTGGTTGAAAATAAAAAAAGAAGAATCACAGGACGGCTGCACTGAGGTATAAAATGTATACACTATGAATATTAAAGGGGTTTACTCATAATTGAGTGTTATGGCATATTGCTAGGATATGACATAACATTCTGATTAGTGGGGTCTGATCTCCGGGACCCCTGCCGATCCTGAGAATGAAGAGACAGCATTGTGTAATCAATTAAATCAGACTATGTTGTAGTTCCCTGGAAACCGGGGTGGGGGGGGGGATGCCACTGTGAAGGGCAAAACTGAAGAAATGGGGTGATGGTGCTGGCAGACTGATCAGAATATGGTGGAAAATCCTATTGATATCATTTTCTAGAATGGAAACCTCTCTAAATACAGAATAATAATAAGCATACGGTCCTACAGCTTGGGATCCATCAGCAAGATCTGAGGTAGAAGATGATACGTCGGGTTATTTTACTCTTGTCTCCTTAGTTTATCCAGATTTTGGGTATTTAGGTGAAAACCTTTGAGTTTATTAATAAAATACAATCAATTTCAGTAGTGGAAGAAGCATCTGTGTCTGTGTCTGGGATGACGTGGTCATTATGGTTAGTAAATGGCGGCACTTTACCTGTGAAGTCTTGAAGACAGTTGGTGTTGTCTCTCAGAAGACGCAGATACGCAGTAGTGTCTTCTCCTCCGATAAAAGTAAACGTTTGTCAAGTCGCTTTGAAGAACAAAATGGAGCCTGTCTTATCTCTGAAAAGAGCAATCACAGACTGGCACCAACTGATGATTTTTCTCTATCTTTAAATTCAAATCCTGCGATTCTATTGGTTGTTGTTGTTTGCAGCACTTGCCATGATGATTCATGCCTCAGCAAGTTTAAAGGGAAAGTCCACTGAAATAATGTCATGGTGCGTTTTAATATAAAATTGATATATAATGTATGTAACTTTGGTGCAGGTGCTGGAGTTAGAAGCATGTTGACTGATGTCTGACCTGGCGGAGGATGTCATCTTTACCATTTAACATCTTGCAGGCCTCTCATAAATTTGACGCATCCAAAAAAACAAAAATCTGTTGGACGTGGGTAAAATGTGCAAAAACTGAGGACCAGAAGCTTTATAATGTGATCTTATAATTTCTATTCAGATTTACAAGAAATTGACTGGCATTGTTGTCATACATGTGCCCCATATGTCATACATTCATAGCCATATATATTTCTATTATATAAATTCTCTATATACTGTGTATTGTCCTGATCTCTATGTACAGTGACATAACTATTAGTATACTGGTTGCATAGGTAGAGAAATGTAGTGTTACATTGTTACATGGTGTCCATTCAGATGAAAGTCATGCATAAGATATATTGAATTTATTCACAGCCCGCCACACAGGGTCTTGATGTTAGTCACCGCCAGGATGTTGTGTGTTGCGGTACATACAAGGTCTTTGTGCTGGCTGGCATCAGGACCATGTGTGCAGCGGCGCCCAAAAAGAAGAGAAGCCAGCGAGGAACAGTAAGTAAATAGAGCGGTCTGAGTTAATTTCCTTTAGTCTAATCTGGGGTTTTATTAATTTTGGGGTCTGATTTAGGCGTCTTGTCTGGGGTCTGGAATAATTTAAGGAACTGGTCAGGGGTTTGGACTAACTTAGGGGTCTAGTTAGTGTGCCCCTGTGATGCCGATTCTTGCGAGACTCATCATTGGTTTTAATGATTGTTTTGACTGCAGCATAAAAGATGATATATTGTTTTTTAGATATAATTGTGGCTGTTTGGCACTTATTTTATGTACAGTGTAGGTCACTTTCCCTTTTTCTTTTCTTCACATAGCCAAGACCGCCAAGACGACTTCTCATAGCCATGACTTGTCTGCATTTCGACACACTGACATCTTTAGTTTTTTTCCAGAAGAACACTACAAAGTGGAAAAATTATCAACTTCGGCACAAAATGTTGGAGTATAAAAATATATAAATTTTATTACAAATAGACATGACAGAATAAAAAGATGAGTCACACAATGAGAAGGCGTCAGCCTATGCTAGACCAAAAAGTAAATGTAATGGGCATGTTTATGCATATTTGTAGCAGGATGCAGACACAAATGTATATCAAAGTCCAAGGAGGACAGCCAAGCCGCATGGGAAATGCATCAGATAGTTGATAGATGTGAGATAGTAGTCAAAATTTGCAGTGATAGACAGTACAGATGTATAGCTTATAGCCACATGCTAATATTCCCTATACACATCAATAATGGGGCTATTGGTTATATGCTGCAAAATCCAAAGGACTGAATGACATCAAACTGCCAACATGAGATAACAGACGAGTGTAAGGAATAAGTACATACCAAAAGTCATGGTCTCACATAGGAAGGACGCCAACACCCAATGTGCGTTTCGGTGAATGCCTTCGTCTGGGGTTGGCATCATCCTAGCGGGATCCCCTCCTACCTGGCCCATGTGTTACAGATCAAAAATCACCGGTCACAAGCGGAAAGAGGACACCGGCGTCAGATAGGGGTACAAAGATGGCCGCCGCCCCACTTCCGGAAGCCGCGTCATCAGGGAGGATGTGGGACAGCGATGTCTGAGTTGGATTCATTCATGACTAATTTGAATGCGAATACATTAAACCTGAAATTTACCTATAAATTCCACTGCAAACAAATAGAATTTCTAGATATTAAACTTGTCAAGGATATACATGGCTTTCTGCAAAGCGATCTGTATCGTAAGGAGACCTCTGTCAGATTATTGTTACACTCTTCTTCTTCCCATCCCCCACAGACTATTCAGGCAGTCCCCATTGGACAATTTCTGCAGATTAGGAAAATCTGTTCATCAGACAATTGTAAAATCGTTTCCTTAACCGCAGATATAGTATGAGGTCCATTAAAAAGGCATATCACAGGGCGAAACACACTACTAGAGATGACCTTCTCTTTCCAAAGAAAAAGACAGACACACAAACACAGGTAAGGTTTATAACCAGCTACCACTCAAGGTGGTTACAAATGAGGGACATTTTTAAACGATATTGGCCCATTTTATTGACAGACCCTACACTGGAGAGATTCATCACCAGATACCCAAGCATTACAGCAAGACGCTCTAAAAACCTGAGGCACCACCTGGTGAGGAGCCACTACAATCCAATCAAAAGCAAGTATCCTTTTGGGACTAGGGGCCCGAAATGGGTCTGTAATCCTTGTGGACACTGCATTGCATGTCCAAATATAGAGAAGGCATCAACATTCACGAATGCCTCAGGTACAAAAATATACTACATGACCTATTCAATAACCTGCACCACAAAAGCTGTAGTGTATTATGCGGTATGTCCCTGTCCCAAAATCTATGTTGGCCTTACATCCAGAGAATTGAAGGTCCGAGTAAGGGAACATATGTCCGACATCAAGCGAGCGACAGAAGTGGACAATTTGGAAGGTCTCAAACCAGTAGCCCGACATTTCAGGTTACATCATTCCTGTGATCCATCTCAATTAAAGGTGAGAGGGATTGACCACATCATATCGGGTATGAGGGGAGGTGCTGTTAAACAAAAGCTGGCACAATGTGAGACTCGTTGGATATGGACCCTTGGGACAATGTATCCACATGGCTTGAATGAATCTCTGAGCTTCGCTCCGTTTCTATAACCATTGACTCCTAGCGGGTCCGGGTATCACCATGTCAGGTTTGAAGGGCTCTTGCGGTGCCAAAACAGTGAAAATCCCCCAAAAGTGACCCCATTTGGGAAACTACACACCTTAAGGAAATTATCTAGGGGTATAGTGAGCATTTTGACCGCACAGGCTTTTTACAGAAATTATTAGAAGTAGGCCTGAAAATGACAATCTAAATTTTTTCAGAGAAAATGTAGGTTTAGCAAATTTTTTCTCATTTCCACAAGGACTGAAGAAGAAAAAACAATGCAAAATTTGTAAAGCAATTTCTCCCGAGTAAAACAATACCCCACATGTGGTAATAACCGGCTGTTTGGACACACGGCAGGGCTTAGAAGGGAAATAGCGCTATTTGGCTTTTGGAGGAGGCCAGGTCGCATTTGCAGAGCCCCTGAGGGGACAAAACAATGAAAACACCCACAAAGTGACTCCATTTAGGAAACTATACCTCTTGAGGAATTCATCTAGGGGTGTAGTAAGCATTTTCACACCACAGGTGTTTCTTAGAATTTATTAGAATTGGGCAGTGAAAAAAACAACAATCCTTTTTCTTCAATAAGACGTGGCTTTAGCAAAATTTTTTTCATTTTCTCAAAAAATAAAGGAAAAAAAGAGCCCAACATTTGTAAAGCAATTTCTCCCAAGTACGGCAATACCCCATATGTGGTCATAAACTTCTGTTTGGGCACACGGCAGGGCTCAGAAGGGAAGGAGGGCCATTTAGAGTGCAGATGTTGCTGGATTGGTCTCTGGGTGCCTGTGGGCCAAAAACAGTAGAAACCCCCCAGAAGTGACCCAATTTTGGAAACTACACCCCTCAAGGAATTTATTAAGGGGTGTAGTGAGCATTTTCACCCCACAGGTCTTTTCCATAAATGATTGCACTGCGGATGGTGCATATTAAAAATTTATATTTTTCCCTAGATATGCCATTTCAGTGGCAAATATGTCATACTCAGATTATGCCACTGGAGACACACACGCCAAAAATTGTTAAAAGGGTTCTCCCGGGTATGACGATGCCATATATGTGGAAGGAAACTGCTGTTTGGGCACACTGTAGGGTTCGGAGCGGAGGGAGCGTCATTTGCCTTTTGGAGAGCGGATTTTGCTTGGTACTATAGTTGTTTGAGTATTGCTGGTGTTTCCATTTATAATGTGGGGGTACATGTAAGCGGGTCAGAGTATATAAGGGGCATAGTCAGGTGGTATAATAATGGGGTAAAAAAAAAAAAATCAATAGATGTGTGTTACGCTGTAAAGCAATCCTTTCTGCACAGGCCAGTGTCGCACTGATAAATGGTGTCATTTCTTATCCCCCTTTTGGTCCGCACTCCGCACCTTTGTAGTTTGGGGAATTTTGCTGGGAAAGTGTTGTCCTGGTATAATACGGGCGCCCTCGATTCCAGCAGATATGTTTGGGCCCTCCCCTTCCTGGTTCCCTAATTTTAGGTCCTTGATAAATCGCCTCTTGAAACAGAAGAAATGTTCCCCTCGGGCCGGCACAACTGCATATTTTTTATTTCCTGACTTATTGGAGCCTTAATTAATTTTATTTTTTCAAAGACATAGTGGTATGAGGGCTTTTATATGCGGGACGAGCTGTAGCGATTATTGGTACCATTTTGGGGTACATGCGACTTTTTGATCACCTTTTATCCTATTTTTTGGGAAGCCAGGTAAACAAAAAATTCTGCCATAGTATTTCTTAGTTTTTTTTTATACACCATGTGTTATAAACTAGATGTTCACGTTATTCTGCGGATCAGTACGATTCCGGCGATACCTAATTTATAGAACTTTTTTATATTTTACAACTTTTTGCACAATAAAATTACTTTTGTAAAAAGAATGTATTTTTTCTGTCGCCAAGTTGTGAGAACCATAACTTTTTAATTTGTTTGTCGATGGAGCTGTATGAGGGCTTGTTTTTTGCAAGACAAGCGATAGTTTTTATAGGTACCATTTTTGGATAGGTGCGACTTTTTGATCACTTTTTATTCCAATATTTGTAGGGCAAAGTAACCAAAAAACAGAAACTCTGATATAGTTTTTTACGGGTTTTTTTTACGCTGTTCACCGCGTGAAATAAATAATATAATATTTTAAAACCTCAGGTCGTTACGGTCGCGGTGATACCAAATACGTATGGCTTATTCTTATTTTTCAATAATAAAGGACTTGATAAGTGAAAAAGGGCGATTGTGTTTTATTTTATTACTTGAAACTTTTATTGTTCTCAAACTTTTATTTTTTTCACTTTTTTTGACACTTTTTTAATACTTTTTTTTACACTTTTTTTCAAGTCCCACTAGGGGACTTGAAGTTCCAACTGTCTGATGTTTTTTTTCTAATACATTGCATTACCTACGTAGTGCAATGTATTAGATCTGTCAGTTATTCACTGACAGAAAGCCGATTAGGCTTCGCCTCCCGGTGGGGCCTAATCGGCTTTCGTAATGGTAGAGCAGGAGGCCATTGTGTCTCCTATTGCCATAGCAGCAGTCGCCAGTCCCGATTGCCTGTCAGGGCTGGCGATCTGCTAGAAACCGCTACGATGCCGCAATCGCTTTCGATTGCTGCATCGAAGGGGTTAATGTCAGGGATCGGAGCTAGCTCCGGTTCCTGCCGTTACAGGTGGATGTCAGCTGTAACATACAGCTGACTTTCACTGCTGATGATGCTGGATCAGCTCCTGAGTCGGCGCCATCTTGCCGGCGGCTACGGAAGCCGATCAGGCTCCGCCGCCGGGCAGATCTTGACGGACTTCCATGCTAGGCAGATCGGGAGGCCAGTATTAGCCCTCCGGTTGCCATTGCAGCCACCGGAACCCCGACAATTTCATTGCTGGGGTTCTGATGAGCTACATACAGCTTAAATGTAGCGATCACGTTTGAACACTGCATTGAAGGGGTTAATGGCAGGGATCGAAGCTAATTTCGGTCCCCGCAATTACAGCCGGATGTCAGTTGTCAGATACAGCTAAGATCCGGCGATGATCCGGTGCCAAACATTTGTCGTAAGTATAGAACATTTTGCGGGAAGCACTGGCTTTCCATGACGTAAACTTACGACAAATGTCGGGAAGGGGTTAAAGTCAAGTTAAAGATCACTATATCTGTACATAGAAGCTGACATATTGCAGAACAATTATATCAATAGTGTCACTTATATAAATTAATTGTGTAAAACTGTCACTTATGTATTTAAAGGGGTCGTCTCATCATAACAACTTTACCTTGAAACAACGTATTCTTTTTATTCCGGACACTACAGACACTGACCAATAGGCGACTATTTTTCTAGACTGTGCTCCATTTATAATTCAAGTGTCTTATTTTGGGGCCACTCAGGTAGCAAGGCACCAGTGAGGCTTTTACCCCTGCAACTCCTATTATTAAGCCCTTGATGATTATACAAAGTTCAGCCATAAAATTAACCCCTTAAGCCTCCATAAAATAAATGTACGTCATGGATTGCTTTACATAGGGCCAGCGTGACGTACTATTCCATCATGGTGATTGTGTGGGCACAGGAGGAGCCCGGCTGTGATTGAAACCTCTGATCTTGACCATTTAACCTCTTAGATGGTGTAGTCATTGGCCACCGCAGCATTTAAGTGGGTAGACAGTGGGAGGCGGCTCCCTCTATCACTCCATAAGTGCCCTGTGATTTGATCATGGGGCTGTCAGTACGCTGACTACAGAACACAGTGGAAGGTAAAAACAGCAAAAAAATAATCACAGAGAGGACCACCACTGAAAACTCCTGAGGGTGCCTAGAGTTAATACATTTGTGGTCAGGTCTCTACAGATACAATACACAGCTACCGATGATGTGGTATCCGGCATCTGACACACTTATTGGTTCCCTATCTGTTGACACACGTTGGCAGCTCATGTCATAAGAAGCCTCATGGACTACACTCTGGGCGTTCGATCATGGGAGACACGTGATACTCCCACCAGTGACACATGCTTGATAGACTTCTGCACCGTGCAATGGTACCGCTCATCATCACATCCGGGGCAGTACTTTATGACATCAGATGCTATTTATATTATGTGCAGGGAATACTCCTCTATCCCCTGCACCATTATGGACTGACATCGGGTGGCCAGCTAAACTATGCGGCTGACTTCTTTCTACACTGGGGACATACAAGTACTATTGCTGTGATCAGTGCAACTTTAATTTGTACTGGTCCCTCATTTTGGAATATATAACTATATAATTATTGTCATGATCAATACAACCTTCTGTACTGTGTCTTATATTTACCCAAACAACAATTATCTCACACATCTATTACTGTATACTCAGGATCTGATTGATATGGCCAATAACTATATTTGTTTCCCTTATGAACTATAACCTTCAGACATAGGGAATGGCATTGGAATTGGATGTTTTTGGTCACCATTTCTTTGGTCCCACTAATAATTATGCAGGTGGATCTAGCGTATAATAGGTACTGTAGGCTCGAGTGTTGGATTGCTTTTATCAGAGCGGCTATCCTGCAGTGGTGGGAAGGGTTTAAGTAGAGTATAACAGATTGAGTTCCCAGCATTATCATTCCCTTACGCCCCCCCCCCCCCCTACAACATTACGAATTATATTCACTTGAGACTGGTGTTGTTTTGTTAAATTTCTTTTGCTTCTCTTGATTTTTCTTGCTGTTTTTGACATTCCACTATGTTCTGCATAAAGCTTAGTGTCAGCTGCGTTGTCTGTATTCTGACTTCTTTATCATAACGGAGCCATACCAGGCCCTCATACACCCTATGTGCTTCCGCAATAGAATCTATAAAACATAAAAGGGCCGAGCAGTGCTCCGGCGTCTTTTCGCAAATCACACTAGCTGGAATCGCAAATGCAAACGTTTACCATATTAACCAATTGGTAAACATTTGCGGAATCAGGAGATAACGCCTTTTCTCCTCGTCCTTCTTTTTTGCTTTAGTCCCTCTTCCCCTGATCCAGATAGAACATCTCCAAGGGGAGGAGGGAGAACATCTCCACATACTCATCCTTCCCTATACGTTTCCTGACCTCCTGCTTAAGATGGGCCCCGATCCCTCGAAGCAGACATACACAGCCAACTGATCCCCGTTTACCTAATTAGGTGCCTCAGTCTGGACTGAGACCGCAACCGCCTCATGACTCACCAGAAGAGGGTTAACAAGGGAAAATGTGGAAAAACCGCCCTCCTACCCAGACTTTACAGGACCGCCCACGCAAAAACCTGGGATGGACCCGCACCCTTCACCAGGGAACCGCCCCACAATGTTCAGCAGGCACCCCACTGAGTCCCTCAGGCATCTACATACGACTCCGCCTGTGTTACCCCACAGCCCCTAGCGGCAGGGGGCGAACCTGACCTAAACAGTGATGGCACAAAGCACCAATAGTGATGCTTTTGAAAAGTATCAAAAAACTTTATTAAATATAGAGGACAAATGAATAAAAAGAGTCACACAATAGATATAGCAACATCTCCGGAGTGAAATACACAGGGTGAACACATGCCCATAACAATACGGATACATCTTATTTATAAAGTGCAAAGTGCTAAGCAATATATGAAATAAAGATATATACCATATATAATATAAATTGTCTTTGCAATACTGCAGGATGGATAAGGACATGGACAAGAAGCTAAATACAAGTAGTGATGGTCCTAGGATAGTTGCAACACATGTTCAAAAGAGTACAGCATATGAAATAACATGCCTCAATATATAACCATCTATATGACACAACCGGGATGGCGCCAACCACGACGCACGTTTCGGCACAGCCTTCGTCTGGGGGTGACATAATCTCCTAACAGGTATAATATAATAATATATATATTATATTATATATTATTATATTATATAATATAAATTTCGGTGTAATAATAAAAATGATACTACAGTAAACTGGAGATGATCGCCCAACACTGCGAATATAACCCCTTAATGACAATACGCCTTTTTACGGCGGTCCTTAACCCCTTAATGACCGCCGATAAGCCTTTTCACTGCGGTCATTAGTTGGCTTTATTCTACAGCACCGCCATTCCACGGCGCTGCATCAGAATAATGTAAACAGAGCAGGGAACTGTCAAATCTCTCTGCTCTCAGCTGCCAGAGGTAGCTGAGGGCTGGGGGCATCCCTGCTCGACCGGGTGAGATCGATATTAGTATCGATCTCACCCGTTTAACCCTTCAGATGCGGTGCTCAATAGCGTGGACCGCATCTGAGTGGTTTTGGAAAGAGGGAGGGAGCTCCCTCTCATCCCACCGACACCCGGCGATGGGATCGCCGAGTGTCTGTGTCTCAGATGGCAGCCGGGGTTCTAATAAAGGCCCCCAGGTCTGCCTATAGTGAATGCCTGCTAGCCTATGCCAGAGGCATGTCCTAGCAGGAGCCTGTCCATTTTAATCGGACAGACAGTAATACACTGCAATACAAAAGTATTACAAAAGTATTGCAGTGTATTATAATAGCGATTGGATGATCGCATATTAAAGTCCCCTAGTGTGGAAAAAAAAAATGAAAAACCATCTTTTTCTCCTTACAAAATGCTTTACTATTAAGAAAACACAATAAAGCAAAAAAGTTACACATATTTGGTATCGCCGCGTCCGTAAAGAACCCGACTATAAAGTTGTTAAGTTATTTAACCCGAACGGTGAACGCCGTAAAAAATAAAATAAAAAACAATGGAAAAACTGCTGTTTTCTGTTAATCATGACTTTGATAAAAAGTGATCAAAAACTCGCATCTACTCCTAAATGGTACCAACAAAAACTACAAGTCGTCCCGCAAAAACAAGCTCTCATACAACTGCATCTGTGGAACAATAAAATAGTTATGGCTCTCCAAATATGGAGACGCAAGAACAAATAATGTTGAAAAAAAAGTGTTTTTACTGTGTAAGTAGTAAAACATACCAAATCTATACAAGTTTGGTATCTTTGCAATCGTAACAACGTGCTGAATAAAGTTATTGTGTTATTTATACCACACGGTAAACTACGTAGATTTAGGGTCCCGCAAAAAAAAGTTAATAAAAGTTAATGAATAAATTATATGTACCCCAAAATGGTGCTATTAAAAAGTACAACTTGTCCCGCAAAAAACAAGACCTTATACAGCTATGTCGACACACAAATAAAACAGTTATAGCTCTTCGAATTTGACAATGGAAAAACGTAAAAAATGGCTTGGTCATTAGGGCCCAGAATGAAGGCAGGGGGAAGGGGTTAAAGGTTATGGTCTCATGTTTACTTGATAAAGGGGTTCTGTTTCCCCTAAACCCGTTGCACCTCAAGAGACCCTCTATCTCTCTTTTATATGTGTGTTTTATTATGATCTATTGTTTTAGACAATGAATTATATATACACCACCGTTCAAAAGTTTAGGATCACTTAGAAATTTCCTTATTTTTGAAAGAAAAGCACAGTTTTTTTTCAATGAAGATAACATTAAATTAATCAGAAATACACTATATACATTGTTAATGCGGTAAATGACTATTCTAGCTGCAAACATCTGTTTTTTAATGCAATATCTACATAGGTGTATAGAGGCCCATTTCCAGCAACCATCACTCCAGTGTTCTAATGGTACATTGTGTTTGCTAACTGTGTTAGAAGGCTAATGGATCATTAGAAAATACTTGAAAACCCTTGTGCAATTATGTTAGCACCGCTGTAAACAGTTTTGCTGTTTAGACGAGCTATAAAACTGACCTTCCTTTGAGCTAGTTGAGAATCTGGAGCATTACATTTGTGGGTTCGATTAAACTCTCAAAATGGCTAGAAAAAGAGAGCTTTCATGTGAAACTCGACAGTCTATTCTTGTTCTTAGAAATGAAGGCTACTCCATGCGAGAAATTGCCAAGAAACTGAAGATTTCCTACAACAGCGTGTACTATTTCCTTCAGAGGACAGCACAAACAGGCTCTAACCAGAGTAGAAAGAGAAGTGGGAGGCCCCGCTGCACAACTGAGCAATAAGACAAGTACATTAGAGTCTCTAGTTTGAGAAATAGATGCCTCACAGGTCCTCAACTGGCAGCTTCATTAAATAGTAC
The DNA here is from genome assembly GCF_050947455.1 of Rhinoderma darwinii. Lineage (NCBI taxonomy): Eukaryota > Metazoa > Chordata > Amphibia > Anura > Rhinodermatidae > Rhinoderma > Rhinoderma darwinii. The sequence goes on from NC_134690.1 coordinate 75,624,826, forward strand.
CCGCAAAACGCCAGTGTCAACGTCTACAGTGAAGAGGCGACTCCGGGATGCTGGCCTTCAGGGCAGAGTGGCAAAGAAAAAGCCTTATCTGAGACTGGCTAATAAAAGGAAAAGATTAATATGGGCAAAAGCACACAGACATTGGACAGAGGAAGATTGGAAAAAAGTGTTATGGACAGACGAATCGAAGTTTGAGGTGTTTGGATCACACAGAAGAACATTTGTGAGACGCAGAACAACTGAAAAGATGCTGGAAGAGTGCCTGACGCCATCTGCCAAGCATGGTGGAGGTAATGTGATGGTCTGGGGTTGCTTTGGTGCTGGTACAGTGTGAGATTTGTACAAGGTAAAGGGGATTTTGAATAAGGAAGGCTATCACTCCATTTTGCAACGCCATGCCATACCCTGTGGACAGCGCTTGATTGGAGCCAATTTCATCCTACAACAGGACAATGACCCAAAGCACACCTCCAAATTATGCAAGAACTATTTAGGGAAGAAGCAGGCAGCAGTCACCAGATTTCAAACCCATAGAGCTGTTGTGGGAGCAGCTTGACCGTATGGTACGCAAGAAGTGCCCATCAAGCCAATCCAACTTGTGGGAGGGGCTTCTGGAAGCATGGGGTGAAATTTCTCCCGATTACCTCAGCAAATTAACAGCTAGAATGCCAAAGGTCTGCAATGCTGTAATTGATGCAAATGGAGCACTCTTTGATGAAAGCAAAGTTTGAAGGAGAAAATTATTATTTGAAATAAAAATCATTATTTCTAACCTTGTCAATGTCTTGACTATATTGTCTAGTCATTTTGCAACTCATTTGATAAATATAAGTGTGAGTTTTCATGGAAAACACAAAATTGTCTGGGTGACTCCAAACTTTTGAACGGTAGTGTATATGGCATGTCAGTGTCCGATATAGTGTGCTCAGCATGTGCCACAGGAAATATACACCCCATAAGCTGTAATGTGGGTTCTCCCGGGTACGGCAATACCCAACATGTAGCTGTTATTAGCTACCTGGGCACACGACAGGGCTCAGAAGGAAAGGACAACCATTTGGCCTACTGGAGCTTTTCTGGTGCTAAGTCATGTATGCAGAAGCCCCTGAGGTACCAGTACAGTTGAAACCCCCGAGAAGTGACCCCATTTTAAAAACTACACCCCTTAAGACATTCATCTAGAGGTGTAGTGAGCATTTTGACCCCACAGGTACTGTGTAAAAGATAATGCGCAGCAGATGGTGCAGAGTGAGATTTGCAATTTTATATATATATATGGCATGTCAGTGTCCGATATGGTGTCCAGCATGTGCCACCGGAGATATACACCCCATAAGCTGTAATGTGGGTTCTCCCGGGTACGGCAATACCCTACGTGTGGCTGTTATTAGCTGCCTGGACACACGGCAGGGCTCAGAAGGGAAAGATGAGGGGGATAAGCTGTGCAGAGTGTATCCACAGGGTAAATTAAAAATTAACAGGTTCCCGACCGCTGGCCGTAAATATACGGCCAGCGGTCAGGGTCTCTAAAGTCCGGCGTATAGTATATATACGGCCGCACTTCAGAGACTGTGCACGCGCGATCGCGTGCACACAGCTCTATGCCCTGGCTGTTGCTAACAGCCATGGGCACTGGGCAGAATGTCAGGGGTCAATCTTTTGGCCCCTGAACATGTGATCGCTGTGACAACCAATCACAGCGATCACATGCATTTCTGCATAGAAAACAGTGTGCACGCGATCGCGTGCACACAGCCCTGTGCCCTCGCTGTTACCAACAGCTCTGGGCACTGGGCAGAGTATCAGGGACCAATCTGATGGTCCCTGAACATGTGGTCGCTGTGACAACCAATCACAGCGATCACATGCATTCCTGCTTATAAAACAGTGTGCACGCGATCGCGTGCACACAGCCCTGTGCCCACGCTGTTACCAACAGCTCTGGGCACTGGGCAGAGTATCAGGGACCAATCTGATGGTCCCTGATCATGTGGTCGCTGTGAAAACCTATCACAGCGACCACATTTGTTTTATTTTGACTTTTCTGGCAGTAAATCTCCTGCCTCTTTTCTTCTCCTCAAACATTGTTTCAGTTTGAGGAGAAGAAGAGACTCGGGAGAATTGCTGCCAGAAGAATACAGTGAAAAAAAATACAGTTACACTAAAACATTCTCTGTATAGATAGATTTCTATCTATCTATACAACCTATCTATCTATCTATCTATCTATCTATCTATCTATCTATCTATCTATCTATCTATCTATCTATCTATCTATCTATCTATCTATCTATCTATCTATCTATCTATCCATCTATCTTTTATTCTATCTATCTATACAATCTATCCATCTATCTTTTTTTCTATCTATCTACCTTTCTTTCTTTTATTCTATTAGAATAGGCAGGTAGGGAGTATATAATTATATATATATATCCACATATATATAATATATATAGCAATAGCGGTTTATTTTTTTGTTAGCGGTAGTGTAGATATATATACCAGTTAGTTTGTGTGTTTTATAAAAAAAATAAATAATAATTTGTTTAGTTAGTGTTAGTGTTAGTTACGTTATGGCGAGGAAGTTGTTTAGCGCCGAGGAGGCATACGCCATGCTGTGTTCTGAGTCGGAGACCGCATCAGAGATGGCGTCCGAGATGGAACCTGTTTTAGGTAGTGACGATGACAGCGTCACTTCAGGTTCATCTTCAGGGGACGTTGTCCCTGATGCAGTCGAAACTGCAGAACATGAAAGCGCAGGGCCAAGTAGCGCTGTAGCACGGGACAGCCTGGTCCCTCCAGTCCAGGCTCTTGTATGGGCACCTGCCCCATCTTTTGGGCCTAGAATCCACGGATTTACGGCCACTCCTGGCATAACCGTGGACAATACAAATTTTGTCCAAATGGATTACTTCCATTTATTTATAACGGACGACATCCTAAATCAGATTGTCCACGAAACAAATTTATATGCCACGCAATATATAAGGCAGAAACCTTCATCCACCCATGCCAGAGATTGGACGCCCACCAATTTGCAGGAATTAAAAAAATTTTTGGGGCTCACCCTAAATATGGGTATTGTCAAAAAGCCCTCCATTAGGTCTTACTGGTCAACAAGACCCGCCCAAGCCACCCCAGTATATTCTGAAGTAATGCCCAGGTCTCGTTATGAGACAATAATGAGGTTCCTCCACTTCAATGACAATGCACAGGCCCCCCCAAGTACCGATGCAAACCGGGATCGGTTGTTCAAAATAAGACCGCTAATAAATTCCCTGAATAATTTATTTCTGCAACTCTACACCCCTGAGCAGAATGTAAGTGTGGACGAATCCCTCCTCAACTTTCATGGCAGACTTAGCTTTCGCCAATATCCACCTTCCAAAAGGGCAAGATATGGCGTTAAGCTCTACAAATTGTGTGAAAGCGGGTCAGGATATACCACCGCCTTCAGGATTTATGAAGGGCGGGACCGCACAATAAATGTTCCTGGATGCCCCCCTGATCTTTCCACCAGCAGTAAGATCATGTGGGAGATAATGCAGCCTCTGCTTCACAAGGGGTACCACCTGTACTGCGATAATTTTTATTCGAGTGTGCCCCTGTTTAGGCATTTGCATGCTGCAAGGACTGGGGCATGTCGTACCATGCGCAAAAACCGAATTGGTTTTCCACAGCAATTAGTGGGGAAGCGCATGGTAAAGGGGGACTCCTGTGCTTATGCATCTGAAGAATTGCTGGCGGTCAAGTTCAGGGATCGCAAAGATGTGTATGTGCTAAGCACGATTCATACCGCAGGAACAGTGGCAGTGAGGGAAAGAGGGGCAACATCGGACAAGCACAAACCAGTGAGCGTGTCCGAATATAACAAGTACATGGGGGGGGTGGATTTAAGCGACCAGGTTTTACAGCCCTATTTAGTAAAACGCAAAACTAAAACCTGGTACAAAAAGGTGGCCATTTATTTGTTACAGGTGGCAATCCACAACTCATTTGTGCTCTATAAAAAAAACAGAGGCAGAGACACATACCTGGATTTCCAGGAAAAAATTATTGAAGGCCTCATTTTTGATGTTCAGGACACCCGAGAATGCCCCCAGTCTGAGGATGTCACGCGACTGACTGAAAGACACTTCATCAGTCGGATTCCCCCAACAGCAACCAGAAGCAACCCCCAGAAAAAGTGCCGCGTCTGCAGAAAAGACGGGCACCGCAAAGATTCCCGATATTTCTGTCCCTCATGTCCCTCGCAACCAGGCCTGTGCATTGAGCCATGTTTTAAAAAATACCACACTGTTCTGAATTATTAGATTTTAGTTAATTTGTTGAAAATATATTTGCCCTACATTACGTTTTTATTTTTCCCCTGATTTTACTCCAAGGGTGAGGGAGGGAATGGGTGGGGGGTGGATGTCATGTTTGATGTTTTCTAAAGTTCATCTGCTGGAGAGCTCCATTTGCATTAACCTGAAATTTCTTATTTTAGAAAACCCCAAAAAATAAATTCCCATTATACCCCTAGATGAATATTTTGGGATTTCTGCTTCAAGAGCAGATATTTTGGAAGTGTTATAGAAACTCTGTTGAGTTTTGTAAAACCAGCTTTGAAAAAAAGCGATTTGTGAAATAATCTTCTTCTATCGTCCGCCCTCCTACATCTCTATGTGATAAATAAGGCCACATATTTGGTATCCCCGTGCACGGGAGAAGTGGCAGAATGTGAACGGAGATTAATTTTGACCGTGGTCTATGCTGTGTGTGAAAAATGCTGCTAAAAAATTGCTAAAAAATTGCTAATTTTATTTTGATCCATCTTATTCAAGAAACTTTCAGAAGAAAACTGGGCTGTCTAAAAATATGATAAACCCCTTGAAGGAAACCTTGTGGGGTCTACTTGTGTGAATGAAGTCATTTATGGGGTGTTTCCAATGTTTCAGCAGCATTACACCCCCCAGAAAACAGTATGCGGCTATAAAATCAAGTGCAGAATTCCTGGACCGAAAAGGCCAAAAAGCCTCCTTTTATGCCAAGCCCTGGCACATGCCCGTGAATAAAGCACACATATTTGGTATCCCCATGCACGGGAGAAGTGGAAGAATGTGAAATGCGATGAATTTTGTCCGTGGTCCATTTTGTGTGTGAAAAAGCTAGCATAAACTGACGCATTTGTTAAAAAAAAAAGGTAATTTTATTTTGTTCCATCTTATTCAAGAAACTTTCAGAAGAAAACTGGACTGTCTAAAAATATGATAAAACCCTTGAAGGAAACCTTGTGGGGTCTACTTGTGTGAATGAAGTCATTTATGGGGTGATTCTAATCTTTCAGCAGCATTAGGCCCCCCAGAAAACAGTATGCGGCTCTAAAATCAAATGCAAAATTCCTGGACCGAAAAGGCCAAAAAGCCTCCTTTTATGCCAAGCCCTGGCACATGCCCGCACAGCGAATAAGGCACACATATTTGGTATCCCCATACACGGGAGAAGTGGAAGAACGTGAAAGGAGATGAATTTTGGCCGTGGTCTATACCGTGTGTGAAAAATACTAGCCTAAACTGACGAATTTGCTAAAAAAGTGCTGATTTTATTTTGTTCCATCTTATTCAAGAAACTTTCAGAAGAAAACTGGACTTGCTAAAAATATGATAAACCCCTTGAAGGAAACCTTGTGGGGTCTACTTGTGTGAATGAAGTCATTTATGGGGTGTTTCTAATGTTTCAGCAGCATTAGGCCCCCCAGAAAACAGTATACGGCTATAAAATCAAATGCAAAATTCCTGGACCGAAAAGGCCAAAAAGCCTCCTTTTATGCCAAGCCCTGGCACATGCCCGCACAGTGAATAAGGCACACATATTTGGTATCCCCATGCACGGGAGAAGTGGAAGAATGTGAAAGGAGATTAATTTTGGCCGTGGTTCATACTGTGTGTGAAAAATGCTAGCATAAACCGACGCAATTGTTAAATTCTTGCATTTTTTTTCCAATTTTGCCCACTTTAGAGAAAAAAAAAAATGATATATACTGACAAATGCCACTAAAACAAAGCCCTATCTGTCCTTTAAAAAGAGTGTAAAATTCAAAGATGAACTTTATTCACCTGCTGAGTTATAGTCATCTAAAGAAGCGCATAGCAAAATTGTGAAATTTGCTCTGGTCATTTAGCTGTAAAACAGCCTAGTCCTTAACCGGTTAAGGGATGTATGATAAATTTAAAAACAATCTTTCATACAGAGCCCTGGTTTTTCGGGACACGTGTCGCATTGGTATATTGTTTGCCTCCTTATCCCCCTCTTTAAGCAGACTCTGCACCTCTTTTGACTTTTTCCCTTCTTGCCAGTTTGGGGAACTTCTCCTGGAAAATGTTGCCCTGGTATGATGCATGTGGCCTCGCTTCCAGAAGTACTGGGTGCTCCCTCGTCTTGGTCCCTAAAGATTAGATTCTTGATAACCACCTCATGAAATTCCAGGAAAGTTCCCCTCTGGCCTGCACATCGACGTAGCACGTACGCATTGTACAATGCAATCTGTATGATGTGCACGGCCAGCTTCTTATAACACACCCTCGATTTCCGCATGGCGCTGTAGGGCTTCAGGACTTGATCTGATAAGTCAACCCCTCCCATGTACCTATTATAGTCCAGGATGCAGTCTGGTTTGGGGATCTCTGTACTGGTACCTCGTACAGGTACATGGGTACTGGTGTGGCCATGTATTGTTGTCAATACAACGACATCTCTCTTGTCCTCTCGGGGTGGGCACTGCTCATTATCCGTATAATGTAAGAAGCGAAGTATTGCCTCATAGCGCATCCTGTACATGGCGGTACGGTACATCTGGGTGTGGTATAAGATGTCCGTGCTCCAGTAGGTCCTAATGGACGGCTTTTTCAGAAGCCCCATGTTCAAGTGAAGTCTCCAGAACTTACCCAAATCTTTTTCCTCATCTACAGGGGTCCACCTGTGGGATTGGGCATAAAATGATGTGGGGTTCTTAGTAATATACTGTTGGGCATATTAATCAGTCTGGGAGACCATAAGATCTATAAAGTCATCAGTGAAGAAGAACTTGAAAAAGTCCATTTCACTGAGCCCTGCCGTATTAAATTTTATCCCTGAGCTGCCCGTGTACTCTGGGATTTGCGGCTCATAAATGTCTGGTGTGGCGGTCCAAATGGGGTCACTTCGCTCGGGGGCTTGAACTGCAGTGGTGGTCCTGGGGCGTCTCCTAGGGGGTTACTCTTCTTCATCACTGGATGAGGAGGTGGATAAATAAAACAGAGTCTCACCATCCGACGACTCAGTGTCGGAGGCAAGAAATGAATATGCCTCTTCGGCACTAAATGTCCGTTGGAACATGTTTGATTGCTTCCCTAACTAGGAGCCATATGCTGCTACCTAAACCAGCCCAAAAAATTGGTGTTTTTAAAAAACGAGTGGGCTTCCCTGAGATTAAATCTAACTAGGGCGAGGGTTCCTAACACTAAACCTAACTAGATTATATTTGAACTTCTCTGAGACTAAATCTAACTACGGCGACTATTCCCTGACACTAAACCTAACTAGATTATTCTGAGCTTCCCTAACACTAAACCTAACTACGGTGACGGGTGCCTGACACTAAAACTATCTAGATTATTCCGAGCTTCCCTGACGCTAAACCTAACTATTGTGAAGGGCCCCTAACACTAGATCTAACTACGGTGACGGATTCCTGACACTAAATTCCTTGACGCCATACCGAACTACGCTTTTTGACGGTTCCCTGACACTAACTAACCCTAATACTAAACTAACCAGTTAAATTGTCTAAATTAACAGGTTGTTTTTTTTAAAAAAAATTATATATTTTTTTATTTTATATGTTTAGAAAAAAAAGAAAAAAAGAATCCCCAGGGACCAAGAAATTGGTCCTAAAGACTAAAAAGTGGTCAGTGATAGGAAATAACTGACCAAAAACGTGGGGGGAACACAAGGAGGAAGGGTACAGGACTGGGTAGTGGATTGGGGAGGTTGGAAGCAGAAAAAAGTAGTTTTTTCACTTTTTTTTAACTTTTTTCACTCTTTTTCTTCTCTCCCTCTTCAACCACTCTGAACGCCTCGCTATCTCCAACAGAGGCGTTCAGGGCAGGTGCCGCAGGATGTGATGTCAGGGAGAGGAAGTGAAGAGGCCGATCGCCACTATTGGACAGTTACTCACTGACTGACCAATAGTGGCGATCATGGAGGCGGGACCATCGCGACAGGTCCCGACGTATTGAGCTGTGATAGCCTGCTGTCTGAAACAGCAGCTGTCACAACTTGTGCACGCGTCATTGGAATATGGCGATGCATTTTCCCTGCGACGTAATATTCCGTCACTGAGCGCGAACGGGGCGGTCAGCGCGACGGAATATTACGTCGCTGAGCGCGAAGGGGTTAAATACATTGAATACACAGTGTCAAGAAACTTTAATTTAACTTTTTCAATGGTTTTCAATGACTTAAGTGATAAGCAGTGGCGGATTATCATATGGGCGGTTCGGGCGGCCGCCCGGGGCCCGAGGCTCCCAGGGGGCCCATTGCAGCCCGAACCGCACATCATCTTATAAATCTATTCAGCGCGCTAGCGCTGCTAACTGCCGAGGAGCAGGGAATTGGCCGGGAAAGGGGTAGGACACGCCTCCCTGACAAGTGCGGGCCGCCGCCATTGAGTAACAGAACAGCGACGGACGGCTGTTCTGTTACTCCAAAGCAGCAAGAGAAGAGCCGGGCGGGTGGTCACCGGCGCTGAGGTTAGTTGGCTTATCCTCCTGCCCAACTGGTTCCCGACCGCTGGCTGTATTTTTAGGGCCAGCGGTCAGGGACGGGTCCTTAAAACCAGAGCCATAGACTTTCTACGGCTCGGGCTTTAACTTGCTGCCCGCGCAATCGGGCAGCTGAATGTCGGGTCTCCGGCTGTCAGTGACTGCCGGGGACCCTGAGGAGAAGACAGAAGCAGCTTTCGCTGCTTCTGTCTGCTCTGATCTCTTTTATACAGCGTTCAATGAACGCTGTGTATGGGAATAGAGACAGCAGCAGCAGCGCTGTCTCTATTCCTCCCGGTGATCATGTGACTGGTCACATGATCGCCGGGTGCCGTTAGTGGCAGACTGTTGCTGGGTCTAACTAGACCCAGCAGAGCCCTATTAGTGACAATCATCACTATAAGGGTATGTGCACACACACTAATTACGTCCGTAATTGACGGACGTATTTCGGCCGCAAGTACCGGACCGAACACAGTGCAGGGAGCCGGGCTCCTAGCATCATACTTATGTACGATGCTAGGAGTCCCTGCCTTGCTGCAGGACAACTGTCCCGTACTGAAAACATGATTACAGTACGGGACAGTTGTCCTGCAGCGAGGCAGGGACTCCTAGCATCGTACATAAGTATGATGCTAGGAGCCCGGCTCCCTGCACTGTGCTCGGTCCACTACTTGCGGCCGAAATACGTCCGTCAATTACGGACGTAATTAGTGTGTGTGCACATACCCTGAGAGGGCTGATTTCCCCTGTAACTGGGGCTGCTGTGCAGCTCCAGTTACAGTGGAAAAACATGGTGTAAAAGAAAGAAAAAATATATATAAAGTTCCCCAAAGGTCTTTTTTGACCTTTGAGGATCAGACCATAGTAATAAAAAAATTGTAAAGTAAAGTGCAAAAAAAAATTAAATAATAAATACACATAAAATACCCACCCCAAAAAAAACGTTCCTCCCGCCAATCATTGTTGTAACGCTAGCGCTGACCCAATTACCCTAATATAGACATGTAATATATAAAAATTTACGGTAAACAATGACGATTACAAATAAAAGGTCTATTTTAGGGTAAAACTATATTACCAAAAAAAAATTACTGAAACGTAAAAAAGCTTATTTTTTTAGTATTATTTTCAAACTTTATCAATAAAAATTCTAAAATAGCAAAAAAGGTGTGTATAAAAACAATAAAAAACGAAACCTGCCTTGTCTACGGAAAAAACATCGAAAAAATCACGTCGGTTTTATTTTTTTTTAATAAAAATGTGTGTTTGGTGCAACTTTGTAATTACGTTTTATGAAAAAATATTTTCACTTTTTGAGATACAGCTGCTTTGTATCCGGTTTCCGTCAGGTCAGCAGGACTGACGGGATCAGTGAAACGGGCCCTGCGCTAAATTATAATCTTAGATGTGATAGATTTGAGGTGGATCCTGCGTGTCACTGATCCTGTCAGATACAAAGCAGCTGTATCTCAAAAAGTAAAAATATTTTTTAATAAAATCAATCAATCACACTGATAAACACACATACTAATATATATATATATATATATATATATATATATAGTGGTTTAGGTGGCATTAGTGTCGCAGTGTGCTGTCGCCATTCTATGTCTGCTGTATATCTGCAGTCACAGGTGTTCTTGCAACTGCATACATTTTGTATCATTTAGTTGGAATGTGCTGTTCAAATTTTTGTTGTGTTTATTGGATCCATATATGTGGGGTTAGTGACTGCCTCCACTTGTTGTTCTTGCACTCCTCCCATTCTGCCCTGGGTGATTTTAATCAATTCAATGCTGGATCCTACCATCCCCAGGTATATATGTAGGCTTAGTCCCAGTTCTGGGTGTATGTGCAGCGTAGGTTCCCACCTTACAGAGGTCGCCTTGTCGTGGCAGGTGGGCTAACACTTTTTGATCAAAATGTGCACTAAGAACCTCCCTATTTGTAAGTAGATTTAGCTTTAGTGCATATTTATTTATATTTAGTGGTTTAGGTGGCATTAGTGTCGCAGTGTGCTGTCGCCATTCTATGTCTGCTATATATATATATATATATATATATATATATATATATAATATAAAGATTTTAAATGTGTACGTAACCTTGTGGCACTATATACAAGGGGGAGCGCTGTGTGGCACTATATACAAAGGGGGAGCGCTGTGCGGCACTATATACAATGAGGGGCTGTGTAGTGCTATCCACAGTGGTATGTGTGTGGCGCTCTTTATAGGGGGGGCTTTTTGGTGCTATTTACAAGAGGGGGAGGGCTGTGTGGCGCTCTCTACAGGGGATCTGTATGGCACTATCTATAGGGGGCTGTGTGTAACGCTCTCTACGGGGGGGTGTGTGATATATAGAGGGGGCTGTGTATGGCGATATCTATGGGGGTGTGTAATATCTACAGGGGCTATATGTGGCACTATGTACAGGGGGCTGTGTGTATGTGGTGTTTTACAGTGTGTGGTATTATTATATTCAGGCGCGCAGTGTTTGGTGCTATTATATTTAGGGGTACAGTGTGTGGCACCATGATAGCTTTATTTTCGTTTATAGGTGTGGAAATGTTGGAAAAGTGAGGAGACGTCTGAGTGGCAAATTCTGCAAAAATTAGTCATGGCCGGGAGAAGTCGTCATGAGCGCTGGACCGGATGGAGAAGAAAAGAGGAAAAAAACTACTAGAATCTGAGACGTCGTCACCTGTGAGTCACTAGATTTATAGAGAATCTGTCACCTCTCCTGACATGTTTATTATAGGAATCCTTGTATTTCACAAAAAGTCTTTCTGCAGTCCAGGACTGATAGACAATTCCCCTTGTCAGGAGGTTGTGTCCCTGCACAGTGTGATACTGTCAGTATGTAGGGACACCGCACTGCGACAAAGGAAATCGTAACACTGTTAATGCTTGCCCAAAAAGGTAGTGTTAAAAATAGTTACGGCGCGGCAGGGCGGCGGTGGTGAGGAAGGGGGGCCCAAGTTTGGGTAACAGCCCAGGGCCCATGGTCTACTTAATCCGCCACTGGTGATAAGTTATCACGCTACAGCAAGTTATCAGAGTCAGGATAAGGATTCCTACATCCAAACAAAGAAACAAGAAGTTCATCTGCTCACCAGGCCGTCCATGTGTCCAATAAACTCTCGGTGCGCGGATAATAGTCTGGTAACTTTATGGAGCATTAAAATGGAGGCGATCCAGAGCTTAGGCTACATTCACATGACAGTGAAAAAAAAATGGCCATTAAAAACTGATCACACAGCCTCCCTGTAGATGATGGCACACAGCCTCCCTGTAGATGATGGCACACAGCCCCCTGTAGATGATGGCACACAGCCCCCTGTAGATGATGGCACACAGCATCCCTGTAGATGAAGGCACACAGCCCCCTGTAGATGATGGCACACCGCCCCCTGTAGATGGCACACAGCCCCCTTGAAGATGATGGCACACAGCCCCCCTGTAGACGATGGCACACAGCCCCCCTGTAGATGATGACACAGACACCTCTCCGGAGAAAGCACCACACCCCTTCCCGCCCTCCCTGTAGTAATCTTCCAGGACTCTTTCTGTAAATTCAGGACAGTCCCGAAAAATTTTCTACAGTTGACAACATTGTCCCCTGTACTAGCGCCATGATACCCTTGTAGTGGGCGCAACAATATCCAACATTTTTGGTCTGCCTGAATGCCTCACATACTCACCGATGCATGACCCATGAGACTAGAGACCACACCTGTAGAGGACGGCGCTGCATCGGTGAGTATGTGTCATTGCGCCGCCGACAGCCAGCAAGGGAGCCAATAGTTCCCTTGCCTCTAGAATCCCCATATCACAGAACCGTTTTTAACGGCTATTACATGTATTGACAGCCGTTAAAAATTGATTCATTGACTCCTATGGGGGCCGTCTGGCCGTGAAAGCGGCCAAAAATAGGACATGTCCTATTTTTTGAAGGCCAATATTCACGGGTGGTTAAAAAAAGGCTGTGTGAATACACCCATAGAACATCATTGATTTTTACTGTCGTGTGAATGTAGCCTAAAACGAAATTCAATAAAATGTATCCTTTATTAGTTCAAATGTTGCCATCTTTACCTTGACTTTTAACGCATTAAATAAACAATCCCTTACCTTGACTTTTTCAATGGCTTTTGTTGTGTGATATAACGCTGCAACAAATGATATTTTATTTCACATCTAGCGAAAAGTAGTAATCAGAAAATAGGTTTTTAATGTTTCGGTCTAAACTGCTAAGAGATCGAGCAGATTACACACTCAATCCCTCAGGTGATTGGAGACCTAGTTCCCTACCCATCTCTCACAAAAACCTCAACATGCCCGAATTTAATATTGCCCCTAAAGGGAACAATTTTATTCAGGCAGACCCCACCACTCCACGCGAGTTAACCACTACCTATGGTCGATCCTTCAGGAACAGTTCAAAAATTAGACCTACCAATCGAACCAATGGGTCAATCTCCCTAACAAAACTCTATGACATTGTGGTGAACAAAAACCACCTTCCGAATAGTATCCCTAACAAACCAGTCGATGATACCACTCCTATTCTCGCAATAAACCAACCTTGCTCTCGAGGACACTTAATTCACCAAGTACCTATCAATACTTTCAAATCCTCAGATTTGGAACTCCATCTTTCCAGACTACTCTCTACAACTGAACCAATGGAAATACCCGCCATTAACAATTCTTCCATTTTTTCCTTCAACGACTCTATAGAGGATGGTATCTCGTCCCTAATACAATTATCAATTCACAACTCTCCCCAGTCCCCCATCTCAACGTCACCCAATATTTTATTTCATGAACCACTAGAGGCTTCCAGTCTACCCCAAAAGTACACTACCATCAACTCCGACACGAACTTAGCCCTATCTGCCCTAGACTTCACTTATGCGGCAGCATCTTTTTTAGGTCTCCCCTCACAGTTAGTCAGGCCACCCTTAACCCCTACGATCATGAGTCAAGACATTTTGATCCCCTTCATTATGAGCCCCAAAGCCCAATCAATCACCAACTTTTTCCCAAAGTTACAAAAAATCTCTACGAAAAGAAAACTGGCTATAGACCTAGAGGACGGAGAGGGGGAAAAAAATGAAACAAACCAACACCCATCCCTCAGCAAAAAGAGGAACTTTGTCCCACAATAAAATTATTTAATCTATCATCTTATACATTAAACACCCACGAATGTAGTCTATTGAACAGAGGCCTTTCCTTCTGCCCAACAGCAGCAATCGACACCTTTGAACTGTTTATGGACCTGAATAGGTTTATACAAAAACTTACCCTGACAAGACATTTTGCTATTGCTAAGCACACCACCTCTCCAGTTTATAATACCGAAGAACCCCCAAATAGCGCCTCCCCACGCGCCATTCCAGTAGAGGTTCACCCCAAATCAACTTTCTACCCAACCTACCACCAGGGGACCTATGCTAGAAACCTTTTCTACCTTGGTGACCAACGAATTTAGGTCAATTGAAGCACCATCACACTACCCAGACAACCTGACCTCATATGAAAGAAGGGCTTTAAAAACCCTTCAGAACAATGCAGACATAGTTATCCGCCCGGCAGATAAGGGAGGGGGCATAGTCATCCAGGATAGAACCGAATACCTAGGCGAAACTATGAGGGTTTTGAGTGACACCTCATTCTACCATAGACTCACCACCAACCCACTTTCCTCCTATATATCTGAATACCAAAATCTCATTGAATCCGCTGCCGTTGAACGTTTAATTACTAAAAAAGAAAAACAGTTTCTGTCTGTCCCATTCCCAAATATGCCCTTCATATACCACCTACCAAAAATACACAAGTCACTCACAGACCCCCCAGGACGTTCAATTATCTCTGGGATAGGTTCACTTACCAGTAACCTGTCCCATTTTGTTGACCTTCACCTCCAACCCCTTGTATTGACCCTACCATCATATCTAAAAGATTCCACACAATTAATTAGAGACCTGAACAATCTGAATATTGACCCCTCTACACCCCAAATTTGTTTCCTTACAGCAGATGTAACCGCGCTGTACAGCAATATCCCCCATAACAAAGGCATAGAAACAGCCCAGTCTTATCTTTCATCCAATACCTTAATTCCTGAGTCACAAGTCCACTTTCTAATCAATTGCATCAAATTCATCCTTCACCATAATACATTAAGCTTTAACAACAATTTTTACAACCAGGTCAAAGGATGCGCCATGGGCACCCGGTTTGCACCATCATACGCAAACCTTTACATGGGAGCATTTGAAAACACATACATTCATGGCACACACCCATTCAAAAACAATATACTACTATACAGACGCTATATCGACGACCTATTTCTAGTTTGGAGAGGAAATATTGATGAAGCTTCCCTTTTTATTGAGACCCTAAATAATAACAATTATGGATTAACATTTACGCATACCTTCTCTCCCGTTTCCATTGAGTTCCTAGACCTCACAATTAGCCACAATAGCAATTGCAATAAATTTATCACCCAAACACATTTCAAACTGGTAGATGTTAACAGTTACATCGATTTTAAAAGCGCTCACTACCGCCCTTGGCTGAAAAATATACCATTCGGACAATTTAGGAGGATCAGAAAGAACTGCAGCACAGACATCCACTATCATAAAGAGTGCAATGTCCTTGAAAAACGTTTTAAAGACAAACACTTTCCTCTAAAACTAATAAAAGGTGCAAGACATAAGGCCACTGAACTAACGCAAAACTCCTGCCTTAACCCGCCTCCTAGAAATCCTGGACCCAGCAAGAACTTCAATACCAACTTTATCACTACTTACAATAAAGGTAGCAAGATAATCAGAGCTATCTTAGGGAAACATTGGCACATCATTAAAAACGACCCATACCTGAAAGACCTGGTCCCAATGAAACCCAGTATTACCTTCAGGCGGTCTTCAACTCTTAAAAACCTCCTAGCTCCTAGCAGAATTAAGAAGTGCCTAACACCCAGCACTAACTTCCTCTCAGATCTAAAAGGATCATACAAATGTGGTCGCCCACGTTGCCTATGCTGTAACATTATCAACCATAACAAACACACATACACATCCTCCGTTACCGATGAAACCTTCCCAATCAGAACGTTTCTCAATTGCGGCAGCTCGTATGTCGTTTACCTTATCGAATGCCCCTGTCAACTACAGTATATAGGCAGGACCACCCAATGCCTACGAACCCGGGTCAACAACCACCGCTTCAATGTTACACTGTGTTTTAAAAAACCAGTGTTATCTCGCCACTTTGCTCAAATACACAAATGTCAGTTTAATGAAATCCGAATTACTCCTATTGAACATATTCACCCAGATGTCCCAAATAGGTTTAACAAGTTGAAACAAAGGGAAAATTATTGGATATTCAAAATGAATACACTACATCCCAGAGGCCTGAACGACATCTCAGAGTCGTCTTTAGATTAGCCATATCAACATCGATTAATCCTCTTAATTAGGAGATATCATGACCCTTCTAGCCTACACACTAAGACGCACATACACACATCTACATGATTTTCCTATTAAAACCTACCAATTAAATACACAATAAACTATTGTCCTCCTTAGACATTGATACCCGGAGACTTTCTAATCAACATTCATATACAAAAATCCCCCAGTGTAAAACCATCCGAATTGCTTCAACCCAAAATTTCGTATTTATGTCCTTACACACACCAACACGTACCGTTAATTTTTTAAAACCCACAAAAAATATTTTTCTTTACATAAAAGATCTTTTTATGAGACCATAAAGAGTTCACCATATTCTCTTTAAACTAACCATTTTCCTAGCCGCTAATAAACCTTTTGAATACATACTGTTTGAATTAAATTCTTTTCATACACACATTCGAATATTTCTACTTACCTCCTCAGCAGCTGTCCTTGCCCATCCCTCTCCTCAATGACGTCTCACGCGAACCCCCGGAGTTTGCGTGCCAATATGCGTGCCACCATGCGTTCCACCGCATGCTGCTCTGGCCCGCCTCGGCTTCCGTAGTCAAAACGATCACCTTGACTACAGCCCGGTTTTACCCAAACAAATCCACATTCACTGTACTAACCAATACACTGAATAAAAGAAACACAACAACGCTACATTACTACCTTTTGCCGCCCGCACTATGAGATGAACTTTCTATACTGTAAATGTTTAGTCTCTCGGATCCGCTACAACCTTTGACATGTAACATCTCGCAAACATCCCCTGTTCTGTATTTTAATATTCTAATGTTTTACCTAACTACATGTTCTTTGTCCAATCGTACAATAATCTGATTATTTCTGTTATTGTACCTGGTAATTTTGTGAACTTTGACCCGCCATGTTTTGGGGGTTTGCTTTCCACTTTTGCTCCATCTGAACTGGGCCAATCATCAGCCAGTGTTGTGTATATATATACCAGCCTGTTTTAAACAAAATTTTATGCCTGATGAAGACGCCAGTTCGGCGTCGAAACGCGTTGCAATAAAGCACCCTTTTAAATTAGAAGAGACTACTCGTTTCTCCAGAGACTACTATTTCTCCATTTGACTTGGTCCACGCAGCAGCGCCGTTATAGATCCCCTTTTTTCTACAATTATCTACTATACACCAGCGGTTACCTTTGGAAACCGGTCCGGATCTGGCAGCAGCACCCGTGGATTTATTTCGCGCATTACCTATGGCTTTCTGGTGAGCATGGTATCTTCATTCTTCCATTAGCCTACCCTACTGAACTGCACTATGTGGCGCCGTGGTCTTTTCTCTCTCTCTCGGTCTATACATTCGACCTTCTTGAGACACGGATTACGACCGTGGATACAGATATGCGGCGCTTGTGACCTCGGTCGCTATTGGGTAATGGCGCCATTATTTTTGGATTACTACTTTTCGCTATATGTGAAATAAAATATCACTTATTGCATAATACCTTGGAGTGCTGAGTTCCCATTTTTTATACATTAGCGTGGAAGCCTACTCACGCACCCTTGAAAAACGGAGTGCTGTGGGATCAAGAAAGTATCACGCTGCAACAAGATATCAGAGTCAAGTTAAAGATGGCTACATCTGTATAACAGTATAAAATCCATCTAGTAACAGATTACATGTTTCATACATTACATGTTCTTAGTCGTAGCCCCTATAATCACACATGTATCTTTCTTCCATGTTTATAAAACAGCAGCCCCATGTAACGCCTATATCCAGTGTATACACAGACAGTCTATCCAGGCAGTAGGAGATAATCGATGATGTAACTGATACTGCAGCCATTTATGATGTCACTGATGATGTCATAGACAGTACTAGTCGTTAGGTTCTATGTGCAGCTGGATTACATATTTTCTACTATTTCTGCCAATGATATCTGGACCAGGACTGTGATTGACTGTGTGATTGACAGGTAAGATGCAGCATTTTATCATTAATTCTACATGTTACTGGATACATGAAATATATACGCTCTAGAAATCTCATATAAGGCCAGATTCACACTGGACATTACTGCAGCAATTTCTAACCACACGAACACCTCATCACAACTATATGATTTTAGAAGGATTTTTTTCTGGTGTTTGTCGGGAGTTGGGGTTGCTTAATGCAACTAACAACTGAACATGTGGATTTTACATTCAGATTTCAATGTTTCATATTTTCTCATTAAAGTTACAACTTAGTACAACACAGTATGTTCACACAGCCTATTTTCAGACGTTTCTCGGGCCGTAAACACCCCGAAAAATAGCTGAAAATACAGAGGCTGAACGCCTCCAAACATCTGCCCATTGATTTCAATGGAAAAAGCGGGCGGTTTGTTCCGATGGTGCATTTTACGTGGGCGTTTGATAAAGTCAATAGAAAAAAGCTGTCTGTAATGTGGAATGTGACTTCTCAAGTATTTTCTAGAACAGACATGTCCAGAGAGATGTCAGATCCTCTATAATTTTATAGTTTTTCAGTTTTCAATATGACGTCTAATTTTTCTGCTAAGTCTTTGTTTACATCTGTGTTGCAGGCTCTGTTAGTGGTTCTGCTCCTATGATAAAGGAGTACAGCGAAAATAGCAAGCACATGTGAACAGAGCCTTAGTTGGTAGAGGGAACTCATTTATATTATCTTCACTGTTTACATATTTTATTATATTGTAATTAAAATGAGATATTATTTGTATTTTCTCAGTTACAATGGAGAATTTGGGGAGAGGTGATTCTTCTGACTGTCTTCCATCTAGATAATTGTAGCTTATTAAACAAGTTTACATGTGTGTACAAAAAGCTCATCTCTAATATATAAAACTATTATTAGACTAATATATCACCTATAAAGAATATCATTTTTCCAAATAAAAAAACATATCTTTGTTAAAAGTATACAAATATAAAAGAATAATCGATGGAACAAACCGGATTCAAGCTGGCGTCAGCTGATCACATAAATACACACTCATAGATGTGACTCATACAAAATCCTCTATAATAGCTACGGGAGAAAAATAGGAATATTTACCAGATGGCTGTGAATAGTCTTAAAAAGCTACCGTATATTATCCTAATAAGGCTCAGCAGTAGCCAGGGCCGGCCTTAGGGGTGTGAGACCTGTGCCATTACATAGGGCGCATCCCTCGAGCAGGTGGAATCTGGTGCTGCGCTGGCTCCCTTCCACTGCTTGTGTTTTAGAAGCGGCCAGGCAACTCAGAAGCTGCCTTTCCGCCTGGGCGCTTCTCTCACTAGCGTGGCGTCTCTAGCAGCGACAGCGGACATGAGGGTGCCCATCATGGCCGGTGTCGCCGCTAGCAGCCGCTGTGGCTGCTACAGTGGTAGTGATGCCACATTTAATAGTATCTGCATCTTTAAGACGCAGATACTATTGAATACTATAGCAGAGCGGAGAGTATCTGTCACAAAGTATTGCAGTTTTTTATGCATTTTTTTAATGCATTTTTACCATACAACAATTATAGGCCATGTCCCTAACCATTCTGAAACTATCAGCACTGATTGTATAGTATCAGACCATGGCTATGGACAAAAGGAAATAGCAGCACCCGGTTGTCAATTTCTGCTTACATTTCCAGGAGTAATAAAAGAGGAACGGCACAATGAAGCGCTCTATCATGGCCTCAGGTCCAGGTGTAGGAGGGCTGCTCAAAGAATAAGGAGAGCGCCCAATTAATGCCCAGCATAGAAAGTAGGAGAGTCCAAGGTAAGTGCCGAATATTTATTGTATCTCTACACAAGTTATATCACATATTTACTGGCTGGATGCTTTTTAGTAATCATGGATATTTTCTCTGGTACCGAAATCCAAGAAGCCAATTTCAGTTTTTTCAAATTGTCCCTCAGAAAATAAGGTTGTACTTCCTAATATTCCTCACTTCAATGCTAAGGGTGGAAGAATAGAAAAAATGCCCCTTGCAAAATGTACTGAGCGCTTATTACTGACAAGCTACAAACCTGTACTATATTAGGAAAAGAGACCAAGAGCCTGGAAACCCGATGTGGTCAACTATGGATCCAGACTAAGCTGCCACCTAAACTTATTTGTTGTCAGCAAACTTGGTGCATGCCCAGTATATTCATTACATGTATCCAAATTATATGTGTCCAGAGACGCCACAAAACAAAAAGAGAATCAGAAACTCCACATTTCTCCATGATTTTCCTTTAAGGTTTGGTTTATATAGAGACATAACGTTTAGCTCCTTGGCCTTGATGTCAAATCTATACCAGGTCCCGCCAATCACCATATACCATATATAATCTGGACACCACAGACACAATAGGCTGGTTTTATGGAAAATGTGGTCCTATGCAACAAGCAAATTAGACTCGCACCCACCCCATCCTACCACAAAATCTTTTTATACAGTTTTTTTTTATTTATATGGTGGTCTAGGGCAGTGAAAGGGTTCAGTGTAAATTCACTGGTGGTTTAAGGATGTTACGGGATTATTTTTAAATTATCTGGTCGTCTAGGGCAGTTAAGGGGGTGAAAAGTAAAATCAGGATTCCTCTAGGAGATGGGGCATTTGGGATTGGCATTTGTAAATTGCCCAGATTGTGTGTGACCCCCCTAATACCAGTCATGGACACCAGGGCCTGGGTGTGACTGCAACCTCTTCACCCCTATAGTTGTGTTCTCTGGGTTTACACTAACATTACAAAATGTTTTCAATGTCTGACTCGTCCTGTGATAGAAAATGAAATGTGTGAAAGTAAATATATTATTATTAATTCTAGATATGGGGTTATTTTATGTTTATTCCATTATGTATTTTACAGACATTTATAACATCTGAATATGTGGCACCAGTGACAGCCGACATGCTAGGATATATACTGTATATATGTAAGTATTATAGCAAATAACAACCTATATAAATTCTATAACCTGATGTCATCCAGAATGTTCCTATAGAGACACATGACAAGACTGTGGGAACTAATTCCCCAATGTTGTTAAACCAGGGCCGGTCTTAGGGGTGTGCGACCTGTGCGGTTACACTGGGTGCATCACCTGTCACTACTGAATGGGGCGCCACTGGTCTTGATGTCTGGGGTACCCATTGCTTGAACTCTCAATCCCACTCTTCATGTAAAAAAAATAAAGGGCACTGCTCAGGGTGCAGATACATTCCCTTAATAATGGATTACATTACAGTGTGGCAGACAATATCTGTCTGGTGGTGTTATTTGGGCACTGTATGATTGCATTATTTGAGTACTATATTCTACGGCATAAACTGAATTCACACGCTGCAGAATTGCTGCGCGGCAAAATTCACAAGTGTTACAGGTGAATAGTTACAGTTACAAAAACTCATCCACATGTAGCAAAAGTAAACGCTGGGAATTTTGCTGCAGCTCTATATTATTATTATTATTATTATTATTATTATTATTGACATGCTACATAAAGAGGATATTATGATATTAGTAATATAAAGGGGTCTTGTTATTTATGTAATTTCCTAATACATTGTTGGAATATGGAGGCAGTACACAGCGCACACAGTGTCTACATTACCAGTACTGCAGTCTGTGCGCCACATACAGGTCCGTCCACATGAAATTGCTGTGTACATGAGCCCCAGTGTATATTTCCTTCATTGTTGGGTTGTCTATACTGAGCATACGTCTGTCTGGAGAAATAAAACGACACAATTATTGTTTTTTCCAGAACACCTTAAGATCGGCTGCCTGCTGCCAGGGGGACTCTCTGAAGCAATATTTCATCTATGCAAGGTGCGTCTATTATTAGTTACTATATGCAGTGTCCACCAATACCCTCCACAGTTAGAATGACACTTTTTGTATGTGCTGGGTCAGAATGCCCCTTTTGTATGGCCCCACAGTAATGAAGCCCCCTTTTGTAAGCCCCGACTCAGTCCTTTTATTCCTCATATTAATAGTGCCCCCTTTGCGCCTATAAAATAAAAAATGCTACTCACCTAATAGACAACCAACCGGGTTAGACATTCTGCTTCCTACAAAATCAGTGGCCTGGCGCAGACGGAGTGATTCAGTGACATCATCATGCTGGGCCTCTGATATCATTAGTATACTCCGGGTGCCTAGTTGGCTATAGGTCTGAATTAGGCCATGGCCTACGAAATCATACGGCAGGGCAGGAACCCAATGGCTCCCT
This sequence comes from Rhinoderma darwinii, assembly GCF_050947455.1. Classification (NCBI taxonomy): domain Eukaryota; kingdom Metazoa; phylum Chordata; class Amphibia; order Anura; family Rhinodermatidae; genus Rhinoderma; species Rhinoderma darwinii. The sequence continues at coordinate 75,647,302 of NC_134690.1, forward strand.
GCGCCGTTATTGTTTGTCCAATTTCAGGGGCGTATGGAGCCCCAGAGCTGTGGGCCACCCCAAATCCCTGGACCCCTATATACCCCTTTGGTAATCTTACACTGGTTGGGGACTGGACTCTGTTCTAGATGAAAATGTTGCCATTGATTGAGATTTGTCCTAATACATTGACTTTCTTTCTCCTAGAATTAATTCCTCATAAGAGTTAATGATAACCACACGTCCCAGGAGGCCAGATCAAAGATTAAGCAAAGCCCTCCTCCTCACCTCACATAATGTTCTACATTCAGCCGGACAAATTCAGTAGGAGAGTCCGAGGTCAGTGTATTTTATTAACTGTATCTCTAAATGATCGCATAGGGCGTATTACTGGTCAATACTGAAGAGGGCACTACCACCATTGATGGCCTGGTCACCCTCAACTTACACTCCCGATCCGGCATTTAGGGCCCAAACCTATAATATAAAAAAACAGAAAGATTCAATCCCTAGTTTATTTACTGGGTGATGTTATTTGAGCATTGTATGATTAAATTATTTGGACACTACATAGTGCATCATAAGGGGGAGGACGTCACAGATACTGCACATGTCACCAATAAACCTAAGGCCGGCCCTGGATGTGACACAATAGCTGCCACTTGACATGCCATCCACACTGACATGACCGCTGTGGCCTAGTAACTAAAGACAACAGAACCACCAGCGCAGGAGCAACAGGGAATTAAAAAAATTAGTAGGGGCTATTTGTTATTTTTAGACATATGTGGCTCATACTAAGGTTTTTGAAACTGTCAGAAAATCAATTTAATACTTATTTTGTCTGTTGAATCCAGAAATACAATTTACCATTTTCTACTCTCTCTACTCCAGTCCAAAAGACTCCACAAAAGACAAATTAGAAGTTTTCCACTAAGAATAAGATTATATAGGAGAATAACGATAAGCTCCTGGTCCTTGATACAAAGTCTATACCAGGGTCCTCCAACTATCATGTGCCATTATACTGCTGGTGTTATTTATGTGGCAGGGGGGCATTGGACTCGCCCTGTGATAGAAAATGAAATATGTGAAAGTAAATATATTATTATTCATTATAGATATGGGGTTATTTTATGTATGTGCATTAAACCCATTATGTATTTTACAGACATTTATAACATCTGAATATGTGGCACCAGTGACAGCCGACATGCTAGAAGATCCACTGTATATATGCAAGTACTATAGCAAATAACAACCTATAGAAATTCTATAATCTGATGTCACCCAGAATGTTCCTATAGAGACACATGACAAGACTGTGGGAACAAATTCTCCAAGGTTGTCAAAAGGCAGATCATATATTTGTTGATATGATGAACCATACTAAGCGCACGTCATAATATCTTTACAGTTTATACTTTTTGTTCCAGAAATACTTAAGATCGGCTGCCTGCTGCCAGGGGGACTCTCTGAAGTAATATTTCATCTATATGCGGTATGACCATCATTAGTTACTATATACAGTACCCACCAGTAGCTCTGTACATTGAAAAAGTGATGAGCGGGCAAAATGCCAAGAAAGGCATAGCAGTGGGGAACTTTGGATAGTTGGTAGGAATAGGCATAATGTAAGTTAGGGGTATCTTTGTCCAAAATGCTGGCCACATTGGGACTGAACATAGGTGTAAGGTAATTGGATGAGGGGACTTAGGGTAGTGTAGTGGAATTTTAGACAGCTTTGGTCTGCCAAGAACATTTGCGATGTGTCAAGGCCTGGTTAAAGTATCTACAATGGCTTCAGGAAGGGAGAGTAGTAACTAGGGGGCCCCATCAATGACCTCGATTTCATGGCGCCACAGGCTGGAAGTTCAGTAGGCCTAAATTAGGCCTAATATTTTGGTGTGAAACTGGAGGCGGCCGTACCACTATGATGCAATAGAAAAGGACTTAAGTGAGTTGCATTACAAGTCATGATCTGCAGGCATAGGTGATAATGGACACTGGCAGAATGTTTTTATATTTACAGCTCTCAAGCGGAAAGCAATGGAAGGTGCTGGGATATTGCCACGTATAGAGCCCCCACAAGTCATGTAGCACAAGAACCTGGACTTGGGGTATACTGGATTGTTTGGAGCCGATGGCTGGAAGTAAGAAGTATCCTGGCATCAAGGAAGCAAGGCAGGTATCCTCAATGGTATCATTATAGCAAAAATTTGAGGGAACATGGCACAATGATGGGCCAAGTGCCAGGGTCCTTGCGCAGGGTTCCTGGGTCGGTGAGGGCAACATTATCCCAGGAGGGCCTCATAATCTCAACATGGGAGAGGGACATCTTGGGGGTTGCCAAAATGTTTATAACATGGAGTACTTGCACAATGTTTGGAATTACAGGAGCAGCGCATCTGGATGTAAAGAGAAGCAGAAGAAGGCAACAGTAGCTGGTTGAGTCTGATTCTGATCTGTCAGATGATTATGAGTGGTCTGATGTTGGGGATAGAAGGGCTAATGGGCAAGACAAGTAAGGTGCTGAAAAAAATGTTTAAGCAGGATAAAGCAAAAAGGCAAAAGCGAGGAGGCGTGATACCGAAAGCCAATCCTTTACTGGAAAGAGGGGGTAAAATTTGGGGCCAGGAAACATGTTTGTTGATTTCTACCTAAACACACTTGTCCCAGGAAATGTTGGGAACGATAAGTGGGGAAAGGCTTGTCTAGTTTTTGAGATGTCTATGGAAGCCGTTGCAGCTTGAGTGGTTGGGTAGCTGTCAGAGGGAAAAGAGGCAGAGGAGGTTATTAGTGATTGAGTGAAGAGATTTTGTATAGTATTGCAGTGTTATGGTGGTGGACCAGGACCCCCTTATTGATCAGGTGCCAATAAAAAGGGATGGTGCCTGTAAAGAAGGCTGGTAAGTATAAAAAAAAATACATCTGTCGCATCTAAAAGAGGCATCCGTAAACGATGCAACAGACAAGGAGTTGAGTGGGTTGCATCATTAAAGCAGAATCTGCAGGTACGGGTGACAATGGATACTTGCAGAATGTTTTTGTGCCTACAGGACTGAAGCGAGAAGCAGTGGAAGGGACCCGGATATCGCCACGGATAGGGCGTCCATGAGTCATGCAGCACAAGGAACTGGACTTGGGATGTAATTGACTGTTTGGAGGAGATGGCGTACATTTGCAAAGAACGTAGTTGGCTTTCGAAGCGCGTAAGCGGTCTTGTATCATCAAGTCAACATGCCGTGTGGTTTATAAAATGTTTTTCTAATAAAGTCATCACATTGTCATGAGGATTGCTGGCCCGTATTTTCATCTGTTTGCTGTAAATTTGTTGGACAGTGTGGTCAGGGGGTCATGAAGATTGGTCAGGGTGATCATTGGCTACCTGGGTAGGGGGACAGTTGGGTGCAGGTGGCCACGGCTGGCCCTAGAAGCGGAATTGGATGCCTGATGGTGCAGAACAAGGATGGGTGTGAGAAGGGTGGAGAGCAGTGCGACTTGCATAGCACGCTATGGCAAATTATCCGGCTATTGAAGACAAATCCTAAATACAATAGTTTAGTGTACAAATACAATATCAGATTCAAGCATAGATACGTATAGCATAGAGACAGGGCTAGAAATAAGCTCACTTTATATATAAAGCACCAAAAAAAAGCTCAGTGTTATGGCTACGGACCGCTGCCGCTCACCCTCTGCAAATGGCCGCGACCGCCACTACCTGCACACCTGCCGAAATTCTCCTCCCCAGAGACCACGGCTGGTGCGACCTTCCCTTCCTGGAGTGTGCGAGGAGTGCCTTAAAGGGGCAGCGCACGCACTTCCTAAAAGTTTCCTAACCTACCCCAGTGCACCCTGGATTATAAAAAGGGCTCTGCCCTCCCACTCCTTGCTTGAACGTTGTTTGTACTTTTCCCATGTTTGTATTGCAAGTGGTCCCTTAGGGTTTTCCTGCTTGCTCCCAGTGTTCCCGTTCCCTGCATCCTATCTCTTGTATCTCGTGATGTTTCCTAACTGTGCCTGCCTTGTATTTGAGTCGTGTGGTACAGCCTGCTGTATCACCACAACTGTGTGTCATCTGCCATCCCTGGTGCCATCCGCCTCGACTGGCGCAACCTGCCACACCTAGCCCTATCTGTGCCGGAGCCTGCTATGGCAGAGCGGCCTAGTGGGTCCACATAAGGATGTAGCCATCTTTAACTTGACTCTGATAACTTGCTGCAAAATAAGGGATCTTTCCACTGTGTATTTAATGCGTTAAAAATCAAGCTAAAGACGGCTAGATCTGTACCCTAGATCGTAACAGTACGCTCAGGCCATGGAACCCGCTGGCCAGCCTAAGACCACAGTTCAGGTCATACGGACGGATATGTGTGACCTACATGCACGCCAGGATCAACTCCTCGTGGCTGTAAATTCCATCATCACCCGGATCAACTCCCTGTTCCTTCCCGAGAGACTGCTGCCATTCCACTGCCCGTTACTTCTCCTGTCTGTTCCGGATCCACAGTTGCACTGTCTCTTCCTCCTCGCTATGACAGTGATCCTAGAGCCTGAGAGGGTTCTTCAAACAATGTACCATGCATTTTAGACTGTGTGCTCTCCGCTTCTCCTCTGATGAGGCCAAGATAGCGTTCATTATTTCCCTCCTCGCTGGCAAGTCCCTCGCATGGGCGATGCCCATCTTGGAACGTCAGGGGCCAGAAATTTTGGACTTATCCCTGTTCTTACAGACTTTTCGTGCGGTGTTCAAGGAGCCGGGTCTAACATCCTCAGCAGCAGCCACTCTGCTAACCCTGAATCAAGGGGCGTCCACAGTAGGAGAACATGCCATCTCCTTCCGTACCCTGGCAACATAGTTGGCATGGAACAATGAAGCATTGGTAGTGACCTTTTTGCAGGGACTGTCCTCACACATCAAGGACGAGCTGGCAGCCCGCGACCTCCCACCTACCCTGGATGCCCTTATCCTGTTGGCTACCTGGGTCAACATGAGGATCCAGGAACGCGATCAGGAGGTTCGGGGGAGAGACATTTTCACAGATTGGCACCCTCGTTCAGGTCTGTGTTTGTATTGCGGACTTAAAGGCCGTTTCGTGCACCAATGTCCACAAAAGCTGGGAAACTCCAGCACCTAGAGAGGCAACTCTAGGTGGGATGATGCCAAACGTCAAAACCTCTTCCAAATTATCTATTCCTGTGACCATCATCTCGGGAGAGACATCACACTTCTCCTCTGCCTATCTTGACTCCAGGGCAGCTGGAAATTTCATCCAGCAGGATTTAGTGGACCGACTACATCTACCCACAGATCTTCTAGAGAGACCCCTTGCTGTTGCTTCTGTAAATGGACTACCATTGCCCGATCCTATTGTGGCTATCATAAAACCACTGACGTCACAAATTGGAGTCCTTCACTCTGAACAGATCACCTTCCTATTCCTGCCTAAAGCCATCAACCCGGTTCTACTGGGTCTGCCTTGGCTTCATCTACACGCCCAGGTCCTTGACTGGAGTCCGCCCTGTTTTGCCTCCACTGCCTCAGTCACTCTCCGATCTACCATCTTATTATGCTAGTTTTGTGGACATCTTCAGTAAGAGCAGGTAGATAAAAATAGTGGGAACCATGTGGGATCCATTGTAAAAAAGAGACAACATCCAGGCGCAATACTTCAGGGAGTCCAACACATTTTTGAGAAAAATATATATATAATTCATTGTCTAAAACAATAGATCATAATAAAACATACATAAAAAAGAGAGATAGAGGTTCTCTTGAGGCACAATGCGTTTAGAGGAAACAGAACCCCTTTATCAAGTAAACATGAGACCAAAAAGTTTTTCCAGAGAACCCCTTTAATGACCGCCGTGAAAAGGCGTAATGTTATTAAGGGGTTATATTCGCATTGTTGGGCGGTCATCTCCAGTTTACTGCAGTATCATTATTATTATTACACCAAAATTTATATGATATTATATAATAATAAATTATATAATATATATATTATTATATTATACCTGTTAGGAGATGTTGTCACCCCCAGACGAGGGCTGTGCCGAAACGTACTTCGTAATTGGCGCCATCCCGGTTATGTCATACAGATGGGTATATATTGCGGCATGTTATTTCATATGCTGTACTCTTTTGAACATGTGTTGCAACTATCCTAGGACCATCAATACTTGTATTTAGCTTCTTGTCCATGTCCTTATCCATCCTGCAGTATTGCAAAGACAATTTATATTATATATGGTATATATCTTTATTTCATATATTGCTTAGCACTTTGTACTTTATAAATAAAATGTATCCGTATTGTTATGGGCATGTGTTCACCCTGTGTATTTCACTTCCGGAGATGTTGCTATATCTATTGTGTGACTCTTTTTGTCATTTGTCCTCTATATTTAATAAAGCTTTTTGATACTTTTCAAAAGCATCACTATTGGTGCTCTGTGCCATTATTGTTTAGGTCAGGTTCGCCCTCTGCCGCTAGGTGCTGTGGGGTAACACAGGAGGAGGCATGTGTAGATGCCTGGGGGACTCAGTGGGGTGCCTGATGAACATGGTGGGGCGGTTCCCTGGTGAAGGGTGCGGGTCCATCCCAGGTTTTCGCGTGGGCGGTCCTGTAAAGTCTGGGTAGGAGGGAGGTTTTCCACATTTTCCCTTGTTAAGCCTCTTCTGGTGAGTCATGAGGCGGTTGCGGTCTCAGTCCAGACTGAGACACCTAATGAGGTAAACGGGGATCAGTTGGCTGTGTATGTCTGCTTCGAGAGATCCCTGGGTGCCCATCTTTAGCAGGAGGTCAGGAAACATATAGGGAAGGAAGAGTATGTGGAGATCTTCCCCCTCCTCCCCTTGAAGAAGTTCTATCTGGACCAGGAGAAGAAGGACTAGAGCAAAAAAGAAGAGGAGGAGAAAAGGTGTTATCTCCTGATTCCGCAAACGTTTACCAATTGGTTGCATGCATTTGCGATTCTAGCTAGTGTGATTTGCAAAAAATGCTGGAGCACTGATCGGCCCTTTTATGTTTTATGGATTCTGTTGGGGAATCACATAGGGTGTATGAGGCCCTGGTATAGCTCTGTTATGATAAAGAAGTCAGAATACAGACAACGCAGTTAAATCTAAGCTTTATACAGAACATAGTGGAACGACAAAAACAGCAAAAAAATCGCAAAGACAACCACCACTTAAAACCTTAATTTAAAGAATCAAAATAAATTTTATAAAACAACACCAGCCCCAAGTGAATATAATTTGTAATGTTACATAGTTACATAGTTAGTATGGCTGAAAAAAGACACATGTCCATCAAGATCAACCAAGGGACGGGAAAAGGGAAGGGAACAATTTCTACACATAGGAGCTAATACTTTTTTGTTCTAGGAAATTATCTAACCCTTTTTTAAAGCCATCTACTGTCCCTGCTGTGACAGCTCCTGCGGTAGGCTATTCCATAGATTCACAGTTCTAACAGTAAAGAAGGCTTGTCGCCTCTGCAGGTTGAACCTTTTTTTCTCCAGACGGAGGGAGTGCCCCCTTGTTTTTTGAGGGGGTTTTACATGGAACAGGATTTCACCATATTTTTTGTATGTGCCATTAATATATTTATGTAAATTAATCATGTCCCCACTTAGTCGTCTTTTTTCAAAGCTAAATAGGTTTAATTATTTTAATCTTTCCTCATAACTTAGATTCTCCATGCCCCTTATTAGCTTCGTTGCTCTTCTTTGTATTTTTTTCCAACTCCAGGGCATCCTTTCTATGAACTGGAGCCCAGAACTGAACTGCATATTCTAGATGAGGCCTCACTAATGTTGTAGGGGGTAAGGGAATGATAATGCTGGGAACTCTCTCTATTACACACCCTACTTAAACCCTGCCCACCACTGCGGGATAGCCGCTCTGATGACAGCAATACAACACTCGAGCCTACTGTACCTATTATACGCTAGATCCACCCGGATAATTATTAGTGAGACCGAAGAAATGACCAAAAAACTTCCACTTCCAGTGCCATTCCCTTTGTCCGAAGGTTGTAGTTCATAAGGGAAGCAAATATAGTTACTGGCCATACCAATCAGATCCTGAGTATACAGTAATAGATGTGTGAGATAATTGTTGTTTGGGTAAATATAAGACACAGTACAGAAGGTTGTATTGATCATGACAATAATTATATATTTAGATATTCCAAAAAGAAGGACCAGTACAAAATAAAGTTGCACTGATCACAGCAATAGTACTTGTATGTCCCCGATGTAGAAAGAAGTCAGCCGCATAGTTTAGCTGGCCACCCGATGTCAGTCCATAATGGTGCAGGGGATAGAGGAGTACTCCCTGCACATAATCCAAATAGCATCTGATGTCATAAAGTACTGCCCCGGATGTGATGATGAGCGGTACCATTGCACGGTGCAGAAGTCTATCAAGCATGTGTCACTGGTGGGAGTATCACGTGTCTCCCATGACACAAATGCCCAGAGTGTAGTCCATGATGCTTCTCATGACATGAGCTGCCAACGTGTGTCAACAGATAGGGAACCAATAAGTGTGTCAGATGCCGGATACCACATCATCGGTAGCTGTGTATTGTATCTGTAGAGACCTGATCACAAATGTATTAACTCTAGGCACTCTCAGGAGTTTTCAGTGGTGGTCCTCTCTGTGATTTTCTTTTGCTGTTTTTACCTTCCACTTTGTTCTGTAGTCAGCGTACTGACAGCCCCATGATAAAATCACAGCGTACTTATGGAGTGACAGAGGGAGCCGCCTCCCGCTATCTACCCACCTAAATGCTGCGGTTGCCATTGACTACACCATCTAAGAGGTTAAATTGTCAAGATCAGAGGTTTCAATCACAGCCGGGGTCCTCCTGTGCCACACAATCACCATGATGGAATAGTACGTTACGGTGGCCCTATGTAAGGCAATCCATGACGTACATTTATTTTATGGAGGCTTAAGGGGTTAATTTTATGGCTGAACGGTGTATAATCATCAAGGGCATAATAATAGGGGTTGCAGAGGTAAAAGCCTCACTGGTGCCTTGCTACCTGTGGGGCCCCAAAAGAAGACACTTGAATTATAAATGGAGCACAGTCTAGAAAAATAGTTGCCTATTGGTCAGTGTCTGTAGTGTCCGGAATAAAAAGAATACGTTGTTTGAAGGTAAAGTTGTTATGATGAGACGACCCCTTTAACCCGTTTGTGACCGGCCCATCGTGTTTCTACGTCGGTCACTAACGGGCCTTATTCCGATGCCATAGACTTTTTACGTCGCGGCATCGGAATAAGTTTACAGAGCAGGGAGCTGTCAGATCTCCCTGCTCTCAGCTGCTAGAAGCAGCTGAGGGCTGGGAGCGTCCCTGCTCTGCCGTGTGAGATCGATATAAGTATCGATCTCACATGTTTAACCCCTCAGATGCGGTGCGCAATAGCGAGCACCGCAGCTGAGTGGTTTTGGAGAGAGGGAGGTAGCTCCCTCTCTCTCCCACCGACACCCGGCGATACAATCGCCGAGTGTCAGTGTCTCCCATGGCAGCCGGGGGCCTAATAAAGGCCCCCAGGTCTGCCTGTAATGAATGCCTGCTAGGGCATGCCTCTGGCATGACCTAGCAGATGCCTGTCCGTTTTAAACGGACAGGCATAATACACTGCAATACAAAGTATTGCAGTGTATTATAATAGCGATCGCAGAATCGCATATTATAGTCCCCTAGTGGGACTAGTAAAAAAGTAAAAAAAAAAGTTTGATAAAGTTAATAAAAAAAAATGTGAAAAAAAAATGAAAAACCCAGCTTTTCCCATTACAAACTGCTTTAGTATTAAAAAAACAAAATACAGTAAAAAAGTTACCTATATTTGGTATCGACGCGTCCGTAACGACCCCAACTATAAATCTATAATGTCTTTTAACCCGCACCGTGAACGCCGTAAAAAATTAAATAAAAAAAGATGGAAAAATTTCTGTTTTCTGTGAATCCTGACTTTAAAAAAATGTGACTAAAAAGTTATCAAAGAGTCGCATCTACTCCAAAATGGTACCGATAAAAACTACAAGTCTTCCCGCAAAAAAAAAGCCCTCATACAGCTGCATCGGCGAAAAAATAAAATTGTTACGGCTCTTCAAATACGGAGACACAAAAACAAATACTTTTAAAAAAAAAGCGTTTTTACTGTGTAAAAGTAGTAAAACATACGAAAACTATACAAATTTGGTATCGTTGCAATCGTAACAACCCGCTGAATAAAGTTATTGTGTTATTTATACCACACGGTAAACTGCGTAGATTTAGGACGCAAAAAAGAGTGGCGAAATTTCAGATTTTTTTCTATTTCCACCCCAAAAAAAGTTAATAAAAGTTAATCAATAAATAATATGTACCTCAAAATGCTGCTATTATAAAATACAACTTGTCCCGCAAAAAACAAGACCTTCTACAGCGATGTCGACGCAAAAATAAAAGAGTTATAGCTCTTGGAATGCGACGATTGAAAAACTTAAAAAATAGCTTGGTCATTAAGGTCCAAAATAGGCTGGTCATTAAGGGGTTAAATACAGAAGTGACAGTTTTACACAATGATTCAATTTATATAAGTGACACTATTGATATATTTGTTCCGCAATATGTTTGAACATTTTGAAATCTGACATATTTCACTTTATGTGGTAATAACGTCGGAATTCTTAAACCTATCTAAGCGATTCTGAGATTGTTTTCTCGTGACACATTGGGCTTCATGTGCATGGTAAAATTTGGTTGATATATTCAGTGTTTATTGGTGAAAAATTGCAAAATTTAGAGAACATTTTGAAAAAATAGCATGTTTCAGAATTTCAATGCATCTGTTTTTAAAACAGACGGTTATACCACCCAAAATAGTTACTAGTTCACAATTCCCATATGTCTACTTTAGATTTGCATCGTTTTTCGAACATTCTTTTATTTTTCTTGGACGTTACAAGGCTTAGAACATAAACAGCAATTTCTCATATTTTTAAGAAAATTTCAAAAGCCTTTTTTTAAAGGTACCTCTTCAGTTCTGAAGTGGCTTTGAGCGGCCTATGTATTAGAAACCCCCATAAAACACCCCATCTTAAAACCTAGACCCCTCAAGGTATTCAAAACAGCATTTAGAAAGTTTTTTAACACTTCAGGCATTTCACAGGAATTAAAGCAAAGTGGAGGTGAAATTTGCAAATTTCATTTTTCTTGCTGAATTTTAATTTGATGAAATTTTTTTCTGAAATACAGAAAGTTTTACCAGAGAAATACTACTAAATATGTCTTTTCCAGATTCTGCCGTTTTTAGAAATGTCTCACATGTGGCTCTAGTGTTCTCGTGGACTAAAATACAAGCCTCAGAAGCAAAGAAGCACCTTGTGCATTTTGAGGCCTCTTTTTTATTAGAATATATTTTAGGCAGCATGCCAGGTTTGAAGAGGTGTTGAGGTGCCAAAACAGTAGGAATCCCCCAATTTTGGAAACTACACCCCTCAAGGAATTCATTTATGGTTTTTGTTATCATTTTGACTGCACAGTTTTTTCACAGTACCTATTTGAATTGGGCTGTGAAATTAAAAAGATGACATTTTTTCCAATAAGATATTATTTTTGATCTAAATTTCTTATTTTCACAGGGAATAAAATACCCCATTATGTTGCCCAATTTGTCCTTAGTGCGGCAGTACCCCATTTGTGGTGATAAACTGCCGTTTGGGCCCTTGGGAGGGCTCAGAAGGAAAGGAGCGCTATGTGTTTGTTGGAGTCCAGATTTTGCTGGATTGGTTTTCGGGTGCCATGTCACATTTGCAGAGCCCCAGAGGTATCAAAGCAATGGAAACCCACCAGAAATGACCCCATTTTGGAAACTACACCCCTCAAGGAATTCATTTATGGTTGTTGTTATCATTTTGACAGCACAGTTTTTTCACAGTACCTATTTGAATTGGTCTGTGAAATTTTAAAAAAATGTAATTTTTTCCAATAAGATGTAATTTTTGATCAAAATGTCTTATTTTCACAGGAAATAAAATACCCCATTTTGTTGCCCAATTTGTCCTTAGTGTGGCAATACCCCATTTGTGGTGATAAACTGCCATTTGGGCCCATGGCAGGGCTCAGAACGAAAGGACCACCATTTGGCCTACTGGAGCTTTTCTGGTGCTAAGTCATGTATGCAGAAGCCCCTGAGGTACTAGTACAGTTGAAACCCCCGAGAAGTGACCCCATTTTAAAAACTACACCCCTTAAAACATTCATCTAGTGGTGTAGTGAGCATTTTGACCCCACAGGTAAGCAGATGGTGCAGAGTGAGATTTGCAATTTTCTATATATATATATATGCCATGTCAGTGTCTGATATAGTGTGCCCAGCATGTGCCACCGGAGATATACACCCCATAAGCTGTAATGTGGGTTTTCCCGGGTACGGAAATACCCTACATGTGGCTGTTATTAGCTGCCTGGGCACACAGCAGGGCCCAGAAGGAAAGGACCACCATTTGACCTACTGGAGCTTTTCTGGTGCTAAGTCATGTATGCAGAAGCCCCTGAGGTACCAGTACAGTTGAAACCCCCGAGAAGTGACCCTATTTTAAAAACTACACCCCTTAAGACATTCATCTAAAGGTGTAGTGAGCATTTTGACCCCACAGGTACTGTGTAAAAGATAATGCGCAGCAGATGGTGCAGAGTGAGATTTTCAATTTTCTATATATATATATATATATATGCCAGTTCAATGTCCGATATAGTGTGCCCAGCATGTGCCACCAGAGATATACACCCCATAAGCTGGAATGTGGGTTCTCCCGGGTACGGCAATACCCTACATTTGGTTGTTATCAGCTGCCTGGGCACACGGCAGGGCTCAGAAGGGAAAGATGAGGGGAATAAGCTGTGTGTGGAGTGCATCAGGTTAAATTAAAAATTAAAGGATGTATGATAAATTCTAAAACAATCTTTCATACAGAGCCCTGGTTTTTCGGGACACGTGTCGCATTGGTATGTTGTGTCCTTCCTTATCACCCTCTTTGAGCAGACTCTGCACCTCTTTTGACTTTTTCCCTTCTTGCCAGTTTGGGGAACTTCTCCTGGAAAGTGTTGCCCTGGTACGATGCGTGTGGCCTCGCTTCCAGAAGTGCTGGGTGCCAACCCTTCTTGGTCCCTAAAGATTAGGTTCTTGGTAACCACCTCTTGAAATTCCAGGAAAGTTCCCCTCTGGCCTGCACATCGACGTAGCACATACGCATTGAACGCATTGTACAATGCCATCTGTATGATGTGCACGGCCAGATTATTAAACCACACCCTCATTTTCCGCATGGCGCTGTAGGGTTTTTAGGACTTGATCTGACAAGTCCACCCCTCCCATGTACCTATTGTAGTCCAGGATGCAGTCTGGTTTGGGGGTCTCTGTACTGGTACCTCATACAGGTACATGGGTACTGGTGTGGCCATATATTGTTGTCAATACAAGGACATCTCTCTTGTCCTTGTACTTGACACACAATATGTTGCTGCTAGAATGTGCCCTGCTCTCACCCCTTCTGAGTGTTTGCCCAAGCAGAGTCATAGGGAGACCTCTCAGATTTTTTCTAGCAGTGCCGCATGCCACAGTACTTATGGAAGCGAGGCATTTGAAGAGCGGGACGCTGGTATAAAAATTATCCAGGTAGAGGTGGTAACCCTGATCCAGCAGTGGGTGCACCAAATCCCACACAATTTTTGCATTAATTCCCAAGTAGGGGGGGCATTCTGGGGGCTGAATACGGCTGTCCTTCCCTTCATATATTCTAAATTTGTAGGTATACCCTGATGCACTCTCGCACAGCTTATACATCTTCACGCCATACCTTGCCCTCTTACTCGGCAGGTACTGGCAGAATTGAAGCCTCCCTTTAAAATGTACCAGGGACTCATCAATAGAAATACACTTCTCGGGGGATTTGGGGCTCATAAATGTCTGGTGTGGGGGTCCAAATGCGGTCATTTCGCTCGGGAGCTTGAACTGAGGTGGTGGTCCTGGGGCGTCTCCTAGGGGGTTCCTCTTCTTCATCACTGGATGAGGAGGTGGATAAATAAAACAGGGTCTCACCATCCGACGACTCTTTGTCGGAGTCAAGAAATGAATATGCCTCTTCGGCACTAAATATCCGTTGGGACATTCATTACTTCCCTAACTAGGAACAATAGGCTGCTACCTAAACCAGCCAAAAAAATTGGAGTTTTTACAGAACGAGTGGGCTTCCCTGAGACTCAACCTAACTAGATTTTATTTGAACTTCCCTGAGACTAAATCTAACTACGGCGACTATTCCCTGACACTAAAGCTAACTAGATTATTCCGAGCTTCCCTAACACTAAACCTAACTACGGTGACGGGTGCCTGACACTAAACCTATCTAGATTATTCCGAGCTTCCCTGATGCTAAACCTAACTACGGTGATGGACCCCTAACGCTAGATCTAACTACGGTGACGGATTCCTGACAATAAATTCCCTGACGCTATACCTAACTACGCTTTTTGACGGTTCCCTGACACTAACTAACCCTATTACTAAACTAACCAGTTAAATTGTCTAAATTAACTATTTTTTTTTTTTTTTTAATTTTTATATATTTTTTGGTTTTATATGTTTTTTATAAAGAAAATAAAAATAAAAAAATAATCCCCAGGGACCAAGAAATTGGTCCTGAAGACGAAGAAGTGGTCAGTGATAGGTGATCAGTGACCAAAAACGTGGGGAGAACACAAGGAGGAACGGTACAGGAATGGGTAGTGGATGGGAGAGGTGGGATGCTGAAAAAAGTTTTTTTTTAGACTTTTTTTTAACTTTCTCTTCTCTCTCTCTTTCTCACAACCGCTCTGAACGCCTCGCTATCTCCAACAGAGGCGTTCAGGGCGGGAGCGGCAGGATGTGATGTCAGGGAGAGGAAGTGAAGAGACCGATTGCCACTATTGGACAGTTACTCACTAACTGACCAATAGTGGCGATCGTGGAAGCGGGACCATCGCGACAGGTCCCGGCGTATTGAGCTGTGATAGCTTGCTGTCGGAAACAGCAGCTGTCAGAGCTCGTGCACGCGCTGTTGGAAAATGGAGATGCATTTTCCTTGCGACGTCCTATTCCGTCGCTGAGCGCGAACGTGTCGGTCAGCGCGACGGAATAGTACGTCGCTGAGCGCGAAGGGGTTAAGATCGATATAGGCCTCATAAGGCAGGATATGCATGCCATGAGGGAAAGTATGTCCCATGCTGAGGAACGCATTTCGGCCTGGAAGATGGGATTTATCCTGTACCCAGGGCCTTAACAGCCTTGGAAAAAGCTGCAGAAGCGATTGGAAAATCGTCTGCGCCGAAATAACATCAGAGTTTTGGGATTGCCTGAAAAAGCGTAAGGTCAAGATTAGAGATGAGCGAACTTTTCAAAAGTTCGGTTCGGCTAGTTCGACGAATTTCACAAAAAAGTTCGATTCGGACCGAACTAGTTCTGACCGAACTTGTAATTTCCGTGCGCCGAGCATTTTACTGTCCAGGGTGCTGATAGAGTTAATGGGCTGCACTAACTCTTTCAGCAACCTTGACAGTACATGCTCGGCGCGCGGAAAATACAATTTAAATGTAATAAAAAAATAAAAATTAGACGTTCGTACTTACTTTCCTCCTGTCCGGCCTCCAGCTATGACGTTTCATCCCTTTCGCCGCTGCAGCCAATCACAGTCTGTAGTGGCGGTCACGCACGTCAGGATGACGCTTCATCCCACGTGACCGCCTCTGCAGCCAATCACAGGCTGCAGCGGCGACATGGATGAAACGTCATCGCTGGAGGCCGGACAGGAGGAAAGTAAGTATGAACGTATTATTATTTTGTTTGGCATGTATGTATGTTTGCATGTATGTATGTATGTATGTATGTATGTATGTATGTTTGCATGTATGTATGTATGTTGTCATGTATGTATGTATATATGTGCATGTATGTTTGCATGTATGTTGGCATGTATGTATATATGTGCATGTGTGTATGTATATTTGCGTGTATATATTTGCATGTATGTATGTATGTTTGCATGTATGTATGTTTGCATGTATGTATGTTTGCATGTATGTATGTTTGCATGAATGTATGTTTGTTTGTATGTATGTATGCATGTATGTATGTTTGCATGAATGTATGTTTGCATGTATGTATGTTTGCATGAATGTATGTTTGCATGTATGTATGTTGTCATGTATGTATGTTGTCATGTATGTATGTATGTATGTATGTATGTATGTTGTCATGTATGTATGTATATATGTGCATGTATGTTTGTATGTATATTTGCATGTATGTATGTTTGCATGTGTGTATGTTTGCATGTATGTATGTATGTTGGCATGTATGTATATATGTGCATGTATATTTGCATGTATATATTTGCATGTATGTATGTATGTTTGCATGAATGTATGTATGTTTGCCTTTTATGTATGTTTGCATGTATGTATGTATGCATGTTTGCATGTATGTATGTATGTATGTATGTATGTCGTCATGTATGTATGTCGTCATGTATGTATGTTGTCATGTATGTATATATGTGCATGTTTGTATGTATATTTGCATGTATATATTTGCATGTATGTATGTTGTCATGTATGTATGTATGTTGTCATGTATGTTTGCATGTTTTTATTTTTGCATGTATGTTTGCATGTATGTTTATATATATGTGCATGTATGTAATTATGTTTGCATGTATTTATGTATGCATGTATATTTGTGCATGCTTGTATATATGTATGTATGTATCTTTGCATGTTTGTATGTATGGTTTCATGTGTGTGTGTATGTATGATAGTTTGCATGTATGTATGTGTGTATGTTTGTATATATGTATGTATGTATGTTTGCATGTATGTTTGTTTGTATATATGTCTGTATGGCCATGTATGATACTGTCTGCTGGCGCCCTGTATCTAAGTCAACTTCGCGGCAGGCTTCTATACATGGTATAACAGTCAGTATCACACATTAAACTGAGTCTAAGCCTACGACATGTTTTATTTCATTCTTTTTTTTTTTTATAGGTTTGGTGTTTGGACTACGTCGGTTTCGAGGACTACTTCGATGACGGTTTTTTTTTCTACAATAAAATGGTTAATGAGGGTTGTGTTTGGGGTGCTTTATTTCAATAAAATATTTTATCTATATCTTTGTCTTTTTCTTTTCAAATTTTATTACTACCACTTTAGTAATGGCTGCTGTCTGAGTGACAACATCCATTACTAAGGCGAGGCTTAGTGTTAGCCGGTGCAGAGGCTAACACTAACCACCATTATTACCCCGGTACCCACCACCACCAGGGGTGCCGGGAAGAGCCAGGTACGATCCAGTACCCGACCATCTGTTGTCATGGTAGGGCTCTGGGGCGGCCGCAGGCTGGTATTATGAGGCTGGGAAGGGCCAAAACCAGTGGATCTTCCCACCCTTGTAATGCTAGGCTGCTGCTGCTGTGTTGTATCTGGCTGTTTATAAAAGTGGGGGGGACCCCACGTCATTTTTTTTAAATTATTTATTTATTTTTATTTATTTTTAAAAAAGACATGGGGTTCCACCCAATTTATCATAACCAGCACATACAACACAGTGTTATTAGCCTGGGAATGGACAAAACCAGTGGCCCTTCCCACCCATGTAATGCCAGACTGCTGCGGCCTTGTATATGGCTGGTTATTAAAAATGTGGGGGACCTAACGTCTATTGTTAAATTTGTTAAATTAAAAAAAAAAAACGACGTGGGGTCCCCCCCCATTTTTATAACCAGCCCGATACAACACAGCAGCAGCAGCCTAGCATTACAAGGGTGGGAAGGTCCACTGTTTTTGGCCCTTCCCAGCCTCATAATACCAGCCTACGGCCGCCCCAGTACCCGACCATCACAACAGATGGTCGGGTACTGGATCGTACCAAGCTCTTGCCAGCACCCCTGGTGGTGGTGGGTACCGGGGTAATAATGGGTGGTTAGTGCTAGCCTCTGCACCGGCTAACACTAAGTACCGCCTTAATAATGGACGCTGTCAATCAGCCAACTGCCATTATCTAGGCACTAATAAAGTTTAAAAAAAACCACAAAGACAATTCTTTTTTATTGAAATAAGAAATCCCCAACAAAACCCTCGTTAACCATTTTATTAAAATTAGAAAAAACGTAGATCTACGCAGTAGTCCAACGAATCGAAAATGTAGTCCAATCGGTACATCAAAATCTGCAACAACATAAAAAAACAGTTATCAATGTGAACAATAACAATACTTCTACTCACCTACACACTTATATACACGCACACACACAAACAACCATACACAAACACACACATGTACACAAACACACATATACACACATATAAACAAACACACCCATATATAAACAAACACACACACATAAACACACACCCATATACACAAACACACACATATACAAAAACACACACACACACACACAAACATCTACACACAAACATATATACAAATACACCCATATATATACACAAACACACCCATATATACACAAACACACACATATACAAAAACACACACACACAAACATCTACACACAAACATATACACATACACCCATATATACACACACATATATACACAAACACATATACACAAACACACCCATATATACATAAACACACATATACACAAACACACATATAAAAACAGACAAAGACACATACCCAAACACACACACTGTTTCTTTTAAATGCTGCTGGGGAACCCGCTCGATCCACTATATAAGGCTGCGCTATAGTGCAGCATTTAAAAGAAACAGGATCCTGACCTGTCCATAGAGTTTAAGGCAGCACAGAGTATTTCAGGAGATGAGCGTGCAGATTCAGTGCTGCAGTGAACTCTGCTCTTACCATTACGTAGCTCTCAGTCTGTTACCTCTCCTCCACTCCTGTCCTCAAGAACACCTTCACATGATTGGCAAGTCACCACGTAATGGTAAGAGCAGAGTTCACAGCAGCACAGAGTATTTCAGGAGATGAGCGTGCAGATCTTGTGCGGGGTGGTGACTTGCCAATCATGTGAAGGTGTTATTGAGGACAGGAGTGGAC
Source organism: Rhinoderma darwinii (assembly GCF_050947455.1). NCBI lineage: Eukaryota > Metazoa > Chordata > Amphibia > Anura > Rhinodermatidae > Rhinoderma > Rhinoderma darwinii. Next base: position 75,666,412 of record NC_134690.1, read on the forward strand.
GAGAGGTAACAGACTGAGCTACGTAATGGTAAGAGCAGAGTTCACAACAGCACAGAATCTGCACGCTCCTCTCCTGAAATATTCTGTGCTGCTGTGAACGCTGCTCTTACCATTACGTAGCTCTCAGTCTGTTACCTCTCCTCCACTCCTGTCCTCAAGAACACCTTCACATGATTGGCAAGTCACCACTGCGCACAAGATCCGCACGCTCATCTCCTGAAATACTCTGTCCTGCCTTAAACTCTGTGGACAGGTCAGGATCCTGTTTCTTTTAAATGCTGCACTGTAGCGCAGCCTTATATAGTGGATCGAGCGGGTTCCCTAGCAGCATTTAAAAGAAACAGGATCCTGACCTGTCCACAGAGTTTAAGGCAGCACAGAGTATTTCAGGAGATGAGCACGGCCGGCCACAGGCAGCCGGTCGTTTTTCCAAGCCGTGCTACCATTATGCACACGACCGTAAAAACACCCGTTATTGCGGGTCGTAATTACGACCCGCAATAACGGGCTCATAGACTTCTGTTACCCACGGGTACCTTCCCGTTTTCTCACGGGAAGGTGCCCGTGCCGTTAAAAAAATAGAACATGTTCTATTTTTCTATTTTACGGGCCGTGCTGCTATAAAATTTAGGGTATGTTCACACGACAGCGTCCGTAACGGCTGAAATTACGGGGATGTTTCCGCCTGAAAACATCCCCGTAATTTCAGCCGTAACGGCATGTGCAGGCGCTTGAACGCCGCGTCCATTACGGACGTAATTGGCGCTGCTATTCATTGGAGTCAATGAATAATGGCTCCAATTACGGCCAAAGAAGTGACCGGTCACTTCTTTGACGCGGGCGTCTATTTACGCGCCGTCATTTGACAGCGGCGAGTAAATATACGCCTCGTGTGAACAGACAAACGTCTGCCCATTGCTTTCAATGGGCAGATGTTTGTCAGCGCTATCGAGGCGCTATTTTCGGGCGTAATTCGGGGCAGAAAACGGGAAGGTACCCGTGGCTAACAGAAGTCTATGGGCACGCTATTTCGGGTCGTAATTACGACCCTTAATAACGGGTGTTTTTACAGTCGTGTGCAGGAGGCCCCGTAATGACGGGTGGCTACATGTGTGCACCCGTCATTACGGCAGCGCTGCTAGGCGACGTCAGTAAATAGTCACTCTTCAGGGTGCTGAAAGAGTTAACTGATCGGCAGTAACTGTTTCAGCACCCTGGACAGTGACTACCGATCACAATATAGAGTAACCTGTAAAAATAAAAAGACGTTCATACTTACCGGGAACTCCCTGCTTCCTCCAGTCCGGTCTCCTGGCCGTTGCCTTGGTGACGCGTCCCTCGCGACATCCGGCCCGACATTACTTGATGACGATGCAGCCCATGTGAGCGCTGCAGTCAATCACGGGCTGCAGAGGCCTCTGCAGCCAATCACGGGTTGCAGAGGCCTCTGCAGCCAATCACAGACTGCAGAGGCTTCTGCAGCCAATCACAGGCTGCCGCGTCAGAAAAGAAGGTCGGACTGGAGGAAGAAGAGGGACTCGTCCGCAAGACAACGACCAGGTTTGTATGAAATGCCTTTTATTTTATTTTTAATCAGCAGCCTCTTTTCTCTATCAGTGATTGATAGAGATAAGTGGCTGCCGATTTGTATAATATTTTTGACCGGGTTCGGTCAAAACGGGTTCGGCCGAACCCGGTGAAGTTCGGATTCGCTGCGAACCGAACTTTTCCGGAAGTTCGGTCCGAAACCGGGTTCGGTTGTCCCGGTTCGCTCATCTCTAGTCAAGATTCTATTGCCTTTATGGTTACATGGCTGCATGAGCTGTTTCCTGATGCAGTGTTCTCTACTGCTTTCGAGGTGGAGAGAGCTCATAGAGTACCGGCACGACCCTTACCACCGGGATCACCCCTAGATCTATGCTGGCACGCTTATTGAATAGCAACGACCGGGACTTGATCCTTCGTCTGGCTCGCAAAAAGCAAGATATTAGATACAATGGTGCTGCAGTGTCTATATTCCCTGACTTCAACGCGGAGTTACAGAAAAGTCGCGCTACTTTCAAGTCGGTGAAAAGGAGGCTTAGGGATCTACAAATCCCATACTCCATGGCGTATCCTGCAAGGCTACGTATTGTGGATGGAGATTGGTCACTGTTCTTTGCGACCCCAAAAGATGCCGATGACTGGGTGAGTCACCAGAGACCTTTGCCGCGGAACTGAGACTCTCTGCCGCATCCTGCGTTGATGCTATGCTGACCACTTTAAAGATGGCTGCGTGATTCCATGCGTCCTGCTGTTTTTTTTTTCCCCCTACATGTATCCTTGAACTTGCAATATGTATATATATCAGATGGACGCTACGCTGTATCTTTGACATATTGCTTCTTTCTGGCATACTCTGGATAATGAACACGGCTTTCCGTGGTTCAGATAACCGTCATACATGCCTTTTTCTTATGTCTTAATTAGATACTAGGTATTAACTCATATACTAACACATGGGTTCTTCCGTCGTATATATGAAAAGCCACTATGGCGAAGGCAATGTGTCGTCACTGTTGATGCTTAATGGCTTTACTGAATGCTATATTAATATGTTACATGGTACATATGTTCCCCTTTTGTACCAAAGACCTGAAAGGTTTCATGTTTTAAGTCTTACATACCTACAATGGATCAGTTCGCAGTATAGCTATACGTATATCAGGGACTACTTCCTTTGTATAACATGTGGAATATGTTAAATGGCTAAGATAACCGTTATGCCTTGGAATGTGAGGGGTTTGGGTACGGCTAGGAAAAGAGCAATGGTTTTTGCACAGGTCAGAAAGTATTCGCTGCATATTTTGTGCATACAAGAAACCCATTTGATCACAGATAAACTGCGTGTGTTGAAGAGACCGTGGGTTCAGTGGTCCTGCCACTCCTGTTACTCGTCCTACTCCCGTGGTGTATCCATACTTGTGCATAAGTCCCTTAGGTGGGAGGTGGATGCCGTACGGATTGATGATAATGGGCGTTTTGTGTTTGTGCATGCTTTCATAAATAATGTTTCCTATTTCCTCCTAGGGGTGTATATCCCTCCTCCGGCATCAGTGTCGGTACTACACCAAGTGGTTAACTTCCCAGCGGCGTATCCGGGTGCTAGACTGCTTTGCATGGGAGATTTTAACATGACCATGGATAATGCTATGGGTAGGCTTAGGCATAACCAGCTGCTGGTGCCTCCACATGCTCCAGATACACATCTCCATCTACTGATGATGGAGGTGGGATGGACAGATATATATAGGTTTCTATTCCCTAGTACTAGAGTGTACTCATGTTCCTCATTAGGGCAAAGTTCACTATCACGAATAGACTACATTTTCAGTAATGACTTGTTAATGGTAATGTCACCTCAAATTATGTACAAACCTAGAGGTGTGTCTGATCACTCCCCTGTCCTGGCTAGTTTTCAACTCCCGGATATTCCCAGGCCCAGGGGATGGAAGATTCATCCCTTCTGGCTGATGATCATAGGTACAAATGATAGGATACCTGATCAGCTGCAGGTATATTTGTAGGCTCACTAGGATTTTGATAATGTGGGTATTCTATGGGATACTTCTAAAGCATATCTAAGGGGATGCCTTAAATCATCTATATCATATTTAACCCCTTCCCGCAATTTCACGTACAGTTACGTGATGGGAGCTGGTGTTTTCCCGCAATTCCACGTAACTGTATGTGAAAGAGATGGAGCTGGCTCAGAAGCTGAGCCAGCGACCTCACCGCCGGTTGACAGCTGTATGTTACAGCTGGCACCCTGAGGTATCGGCCAGGACCGGAGCTAGCCGCTGATCCGACCGATTAACCCCTCACATGCTGCGTTCAATAGAGATCGCAGCATGTGAGGAGTTTATAGCCACCGTCACCCCATCAACGTGATCGCTGGGTTTCCGGTGGCTGCAAAGGCAATCGGAGGCCTAATACTTACCTCCTGTTCTGCCAGTAACAGAATCCTCCTATGCCCCAAAAGGCTTCCGGTACCATCGGCAAGATGGCGCCGGCTCAGCTTCCGGCTCAGACGCTGAGCCGGCGTCATCAGCAGTCTGGTTGTGTGTTGCCATTGTTTGACCTGCCCCGTTCCTGCCCCCTATAGCGCACTGCGCATATCCGGGATCCCTGTACGCGTTGGGGACCCGGATGTGCGCTATGGCGCTGGGGGCTGTAAGTGGGGCATGACTCACTTCCGGTTTCGGCAACGGACATGCGCCGGAATCTCAGTGCACAGAGAAAACGAGCAAGTACACCTGGGTCTGATCCTAGTTAAAGCTTGACTGCATTTAGACACTATGCACCCCTTGAGGAAGCACACCGCGAAACGCGCGTTGGGGTCCTTTGCATGGTATCTTGAATTCCATGAGCACTAATATGGGTAAGGTTTTTTGAAGGGGAGGGGGGGAATACTATCCATCTGTGACCTACTGTCTCTTTCGTATAAGTGTTTGAAATTTATTTGACTACTATGTCCATAACTAATTGATATTATATGATGATTCAGTGTTCACCGATTTTCCCACCACCCATCCTCCATACTCCTTTTTAGGATATATTACATATTCCCATAAATGATACAGGGAGTCCGCCTCCTATGTTTACTGGAACACTATAGAGTCTTCTTGTCCTTTTTGTACCTTTTTTAAACGGTTTGTCCAAATTTATGTGATCAATAAAGATTGTTATTTTTTATACATATATGGCTTCTATGCTGTCTCTTTTGTTTAAATGTTTTTTAATTCACAGCCCAATTCAAATAAATTTTGTGAAAAAACTGTGGGGTCTAAATGGTCACAATGCCCATAAAATAATTCCTTAATGGGTTTAGTTTCCAAAATGGGGTCACTTCTGGTGGGTTTCCATTGCTTTGATACCTCTGGGGCTCTGCAAATGCAACGGCACCCGAAAAGCAATCCAGCAAAATCTGGACTCCAAAGAACACATAGTGCTCCTTTCCTTCTGAGCCCTCCCATGGGCACAAACAGCAGTTTATAGCCACCATTGTGGTATTGCCGCACTCAGGACAAATTGGGCAACAAAATGGGATATTTTATTCCTTGTGAAAACAAGAAATTTTGAGCCAAAACTACATCTTATTGGAAAACATTTAATTTTTTTTTTAATTCCCAGCTCAATTCAAATAAATTCTGTGAAAAAACTGTGGGGTCTAAATGGTCAAAATACCCATAAATGAATTCCTTGAGGGGTCTAGTTTCCAAAATTGGGTCACTTCTGGTGGCTTTCCATTGCTTTGATACCTCTGGGGCTCTGCAAATGCGACATGGCACCCGAAAACCAATCCAGCAAAATCTGCACTCCAAAGAACACACAGCGCTCTTTCTCTTCTGAGGCCTACCATGGGCCCAAACGGCAGTTTATCACCACAAATGGGGAATTGCACTCAGGAGAAATTGGGCAACAAAATGGGGTATTTTGTTTTCTGTAAAAATAAGAAATTTTGATGAAAAATTACATTTTATTGGAAAAAATTTCATTTTTTTAATTTCACAGCCCAAGTCAAATACGTGCTGTGTAAAAACTGTGGGGTCAAATTGGTAACATTAACTATAAATTAATTCCTTGAGGGGTGTTGTTTCCAAAATGGGGTCACTTTTGGGGGATTCCTACTGTTTTGGCACCTCAACACCTCTTCAAACCTGGCATGCTGCCTAAAATATATTCTAATAAAAAGAGGCCCAAAATGCACTAGGTGCTTCTTTGCTTCTAGGGCTTGTGTTTTAGTCCACGACCGCACTAGAGACACATGTGGGACTTTTCTAAAAACTGTGGAATCTGGACAATACATATTTAGTAGTGTTTCTCTGGTAAAACCTTCTGTGTTACAGAAAAAAATGGAATAAAATTGAAATTCAGCAAGAAAAATGAAATGTGCAAATTTCACCTCCACCCTGTTTTAATTCCTGTGAAACGCCTGAAGGGTTAAAAAACTTTCTAAATGCTGTTTTGAATACTTTGAGGGGTCTAGTTTTAAAAATGGGGTGTTTTATAGGGGTTTCTGATACATAGGCCCCTCAAAGCCAATTCAGAACTGAACAGGAACCTTAAAAAAAAGGTTTTTGAAATTTTCTTAAAAATATGAGAAATTGCTGTTTATGTTCTAAGCCTTGTAACGTCCAAGAAAAATAAAAGAATGTTAAAAAAACGATGCCAATCTAAAGTAGACATATGGGAAATGTGAACTAGTAACTATTTTGTGTGGTATAACCATCTGTTTTACAAGCGGATGCATTTAAATTCAGAAAAATGTAATTTTTTTCTACATTTTCTCTAAATTTTGCAATTTTTCACAAATAAACACTGAATATATCGACCAAATTTTACCACTAACATAAATCCCAATGTCTCACGAGAAAACATTCTCAGAATCGCTTGGATAAGCTTAAGCATTCCAAAGTTATTACCACATAAAGTGAATTATGTCAGATTTGAGAAATGGGCTCTGAGCCATAAAGCCGAAACTACGCTGTGTCCTTAAAGGGGTTGTCCCAAGTTGATAAATGGAGCTATAAAGCTCCCCCATGTAAAAATAAGAAGAATTCTAATTATCTGTCCGTCGTCCAGCGATGTCGTTTTCTGGATATGCTTGATTGCAGTTGCGGTCGGTCCCTCTTTGTATCCTGCTCGTTGCCTAGGTTCCCGGCCACCGCTATTTACCTTTAGCGGTGGCCGCGCATGCGTAATGACATCCTCTGCGTCCTGAGCAGAGGATGTCATTTACTCATGAACGCGCATCTCGGCGCATCTCGGGACATGCGCAGGAGATGCAAGGAGATGAAGTGGACGGCACCCGTCGTGAGAAGTCTGCGCTCCGCTAAAGGAAAGTGTGTGTGTGTGTGTGTGTGTGTGTGTGTGTGTGTGTCTGTGTTTGTGTATATATGGGTGTGTTTGTGTTTGTGTTTGTGTATATGTGTGTGTGTGTTTATGTGTGAGTGTATATATGGGTGTATTTGTGTGTATATGTTTGTGTATATTTTTGTGTTATGTGTATATGTGTGTGTGTTTGTGTGTTTATGTGTGTGTGTGTGTGTATATATATGGGTGTGTTTGTGTATATGTTTGTGTGTATATATTTGTGTGTGTGTGTGTGTGTTTTTGTATATGTGTGGGTTTGTGTATGTGTTTGTGTATATATAGGTGTGTTTGTGTACATATGTTTGTGTGTATATGTGTATATGTTAGTGTGTATATGTGTGTGTTTTTTTGGTGTGTTTATGTGTGTGTGTTTGTGTATATATGGGTGTGTTTGTGTATATGTGTGTGTGTTTGTGTATATATGGGTGTGTTTGTGTATATGTTTGTGTGTGTGTGTTTGTATATGTGTATGTTTGTGTATATATGGGTTTGTTTGTGTACATGTGTTTGTGTATATGTTTGTGTGTATATGTGTGTTTGTGTATATGTTTGTGTGTGTGTGTATATGTGGGTCTGTTTGTGCATATGTTTGTGTGTATATGTTTGTGTGTTTTTGTATATGTATATGTGTGTGGGTATATATGTGTGTGTTTGTGTATATATGGGTGTGTTTGTGCATATGTGTATAGGTTTGTGTGTATATGTTTGTGTGTGTTTTTGTATACGTGTGTGTTTGTGTATATGGGTGTGTTTGTGCATATGTGTATAGGTTTGTGTGTATATGTTTGTGTTTTTGTATACGTGTGTGTTTGTGTATATGTGTGTGTGTTTGTGTATATATGTGTGTGTTTGTGTATATATGGGTGTGTTTGTGTATATATGGGTGTGTTTGTGTATATATGGGTGTGTTTGTGTATATGTTTGCGTGTTTGTGTATGTGTGTTTGTGTATATATGGGTGTGTTTGTGTATATATGTGTGTGTTTGTGTATATATGGGTGTGTTTGTGTACATGTGTTTGTGTATATGTTTGTGTGTATATGTGTGTGTGTGTGTATATGTGTGTGTGTGTTTGTGTATATATGGGTGTGTTTGTGCATATGTGTATATGTTTGTGTGTATATGTTTGTGTGTTTTTGTATATGTGTGTGTGTATATGTTTGTGTTTGTGTATATATTGGTGTGTTTGTGCATATGTGTATAGGTTTGTGTGTATATGTTTGTGTGTGTTTTTGTATACGTGTGTGTTTGTGTATATGTGTGTGTGTTTGTGTATATATGTGTGTGTTTGTGTATATATGGGTGTGTTTGTGTATGTGTTTGTGTATATATGGGTGTTTGTGTACATGTGTTTGTGTATATGTTTGTGTGTATATGTGTGTGTTTGTGTGTATATGTGTGTGTTTGTTTATATGTTTGTGTGTATGTATTTGTGTGTTTATGTGTGTGTTTGTGTAATATATGGGTGTGTGTTTATAGGTGTTTGTGTATATGTTTGTGTGTGGTTGTTTGTGTGTGTGTAGGTGAGTATAAGTATCGGTATTGTTCACATTGATAACTTTTTTTTAATGTTGTTGCAGATTTTGATGTACCAATTGGACGACATCTTCGATTCGTTGGACTACTGCGTAGATCTACGTTTTTTGAAAATTTTAATAAAATGGTTAACGAGTGTTTTGTTGGGGATTTCTTATTTCAATAAAAAAAAATTGTCTTTGTGTTTTTTTTTCAAACTTTATCAGTGCATAGATAATGGCAGTTGGCTGATTGACAGCGTCCATTATTAAGGCGGTACTTAGTGTTAGTCGGTGCAGAGGCTAGCACCAACCACCCATTATTACCCCGGTACCCACCACCACCAGGGGTGCCGGGAAGAGCTTGGTACGATCCAGTACCCGACCATATGTTGTGATGGTCGGGTACTGGGGCGGCCGTAGGCTGGTATCATGAGGCTGGGAAGGGCCAAAAACAGTGGACCTTCCCACCCTTGTAATGCTAGGCTGCTGCTGCTGTGTTGTATCGGGCTGGTTATAAAAATGTGGGGGACCCCCACGTCGTTTTTTTAAAAAAATTTAACAATAGACGTTGGGTCCCCCACATTTTTAACCCCTTCCCGCCCTAGCCACTTTTGACCTTCCTGACAGAGCCTCATTTTTCAAATCTGACATGTTCACTTTATGTGGTAATAACTCTGGAATGCTTTCACCTATCCAAGCGATTCTGAGATTGTTTTCTCGTGACACATTGCACTTTAAGTTACTAGCAAAATTTGCTCGATATGTTCTATATTTAATTGTGAAAAACACCGAAAATTAGAGAAAAATTGCAAAAATTAGCATTTTTCTCAATTTAAATGTATCTGCTTGTAAGACAGGCAGTTATACCACACAAAATGGTTGCTAATTAACATCACCCATATGTCTACTTTAGATTGGCATCATTTTTTGAACATCCTTTTATTTTTCTATGACATCACAAGGCTTACAACTTTAGCAGCAATTTCTCACATTTTCAAGAAAATGCCAAAAGGCCATTTTTACAGGGGCCAGTTCAGTTGTGAAGTGGCTTTGAGGGCCTTATATATTAGAAACCCCCAAAAAGTCACCCCATTTTAAAAACTTCACCCCTCAAAGTATTCAAAACAGCATTTAGAAAATGTCTTAACCCTTTACACATTTCACAGGAATTAAAGCAAAGTAGAGGTGGAATTTACAAATTTCATATTTATTGGCAGAAATAAATTTTTAATACTATTTTTTTATTACACAGAAGGTTTTAGCAGAGAAATTCAACTCAATATTTGTTGCCCAGTTTCTGCAGTTTTAGGAAATATCCCACATGTGGTCGTAGCGTGCTACTGGAATGAAGCACAGGCCTCAGAAGCAAAGGAACACCTAGTGGATTTTGGGGCCTTATTTTGTTAGAAGGGCTCTTGCAGTGACAAAACAGTACAAATCACCCAAAAGTGACCCCATCTGGGAAACTAGACACCTCAAGGAAATTATCTAGGGGTATGGTGAGCATTTTGACCGCACAGGTTTTTTACAGAATTTATTGGAAGTAGGCCGTGAAAATTAAAATCAACATTTATTCAAAGAAAATTTAGGTTTAGCCATTTTTTTCTCATTTCCACAAGGACTGAAGGAGAAAAAGCACCGTAAAATTTGTAAAGCAATTTCTCCCGAGTAAAACAATACCCCACATGTGGTAATAAACGGATATTTGAACACAGGGCAGGGCTTAGAAGGGATGGAGTGCCATTTGGCTTTGGGAGATCACATTTAGCAGGAATGGTTTGAGAGGCCTTGTCACATTTACAAAGCCCCTGAGGGGACAAAACAGTGGAAACCCCCCACAAGTGACCCCATCTGGGAAACTAGACACCTCAAGGAAATTATCTAGGGGTATGGTGAGCATTTTGACCGCACAGGTTTTTTACAGAATTTATTGGAAGTAGGCCGTGAAAATTAAAATCAACATTTATTCAAAGAAAATTTAGGTTTAGCCATTTTTTTCTCATTTCCACAAGGACTGAAGGAGAAAAAGCACCATAAAATTTGTAAAGCAATTTCTCCCGAGTAAAACAATACCCCACATGTGGTAATAAACGGATATTTGAACACAGGGCAGGGCTTAGAAGGGATGGAGTGCCATTTGGCTTTGGGAGATCACATTTAGCAGGAATGGTTTGAGAGGCCTTGTCACATTTACAAAGCCCCTGAGGGGACAAAACAGTGGAAACCCCCCACAAGTGACCCCATCTGGGAAACTAGACACCTCAAGGAAATTATCTAGGGGTATGGTGAGCATTTTGACCGCACAGGTTTTTTACAGAATTTATTGGAAGTAGGCCGTGAAAATTAAAATCAACATTTATTCAAAGAAAATTTAGGTTTAGCCATTTTTTTCTCATTTCCACAAGGACTGAAGGAGAAAAAGCACCGTAAAATTTGTAAAGCAATTTCTCCCGAGTAAAACAATACCCCACATGTGGTAATAAACGGATATTTGAACACAGGGCAGGGCTTAGAAGGGATGGAGTGCCATTTGGCTTTGGGAGATCACATTTAGCAGGAATGGTTTGAGAGGCCTTGTCACATTTACAAAGCCCCTGAGGGGACAAAACAGTGGAAACCCCCCACAAGTGACCCCATCTGGGAAACTAGACACCTCAAGGAAATTATCTAGGGGTATGGTGAGCATTTTGACCGCACAGGTTTTTTACAGAATTTATTGGAAGTAGGCCGTGAAAATTAAAATCAACATTTATTCAAAGAAAATTTAGGTTTAGCCATTTTTTTCTCATTTCCACAAGGACTGAAGGAGAAAAAGCACCGTAAAATTTGTAAAGCAATTTCTCCCGAGTAAAACAATACCCCACATGTGGTAATAAACGGATATTTGAACACAGGGCAGGGCTTAGAAGGGATGGAGTGCCATTTGGCTTTGGGAGATCACATTTAGCAGGAATGGTTTGAGAGGCCTTGTCACATTTACAAAGCCCCTGAGGGGACAAAACAGTGGAAACCCCCCACAAGTGACCCCATCTGGGAAACTAGACACCTCAAGGAAATTATCTAGGGGTATGGTGAGCATTTTGACCGCACAGGTTTTTTACAGAATTTATTGGAAGTAGGCCGTGAAAATTAAAATCAACATTTATTCAAAGAAAATTTAGGTTTAGCCATTTTTTTCTCATTTCCACAAGGACTGAAGGAGAAAAAGCACCGTAAAATTTGTAAAGCAATTTCTCCCGAGTAAAACAATACCCCACATGTGGTAATAAACGGATATTTGAACACAGGGCAGGGCTTAGAAGGGATGGAGTGCCATTTGGCTTTGGGAGATCACATTTAGCAGGAATGGTTTGAGAGGCCTTGTCACATTTACAAAGCCCCTGAGGGGACAAAACAGTGAAAACCCCCCACAAGTGACCCCATTTCGGAAACTACACCCATTGAGGAAATTATCTAGGGGTATAGTGAGAATTTTTAGTTTTGTTTTAGGTGTTTTTTTTACAATTTTTAAATGATCAAATTTTAAATGGGGCTGGTCAGTAGAAAAATTAATAATTGGTCATGGCCAGTATGGGAGACAGAAAAGGTGAATAATGAATAAATAAATTAAAAATCCAAGGAGGTATGATAAATTTTGAAACATTGTTTCATGCACAGGCCGGGATTTGTGGGACATGTCTCACAATGGTATGTGGTGTCCTTACGAATGCCTCGCTTGGCACACACACGGCATTTTTTTTGGGGCTTCTTTTTTTTTTCAGTGGGGGGGATTTCTGTGGGGAAATGCTGGCCGGGAATTATCCTACTGACGGAAGAGCCAGATGAACTGCCCTCTCCTTCCTGGTTACCAAACATCAGGGACTTTATGACCTTTTCCTGAAATTGCAGGAACGTACCTCCACTGCTGGCATATCTATAGAGGACAAAGGCGTTGTATAAAGCCATCTGTGTAAGATGCACAGACAGCTTCTTATACCATACTCTGGTCTTGCGCATGGCGTTGTATGGTTTTATAACCTGGTCGGACAGGTCAACGCCACCCATATACTTGTTGTACTCCTGTACACAATATGGTTTTGGGACTTGGGAAGTGGATCCACGTACAGGGACTAGGCTGCATCTGCTGTCGTGTATGCTGGTCAGTATAAGGACGTCCCTTTTATCCTTATACTTTAGGAGGAGCAGATTGTCGCAGCAGAAAGCTTTGCTCTCTCCTAATTTTAGGATCTGACCCAGCAATGTTTTGGGGAGGCCCTTCTTATTTTTGCGGATTGTTCCGCATGCCAAGGTGGATCTGGACAAGAGAACTTTTACTAAGGGGACACTGTTATAAAAGTTGTCCAGATAAAGATGATAGCCTTTCCCAAGTAAAGGATGGATAAGATCCCATACGATATTTCCACTAATTCCAAGGAAAGGGGGGCATTCTGGGGGATCTATATGAGAGTCTTTTCCCTCATAGACCCTAAAGGAGTAGGTGTAACCGGTGGCACTTTCGCACAGCTTGTAGAGCTTTATGCCGTACCGGGCTCTTTTATTGGGTAGATACTGCCTGAAGTGCAGTCTACCCTTGAAGCTGACTAGGGATTCATCTACCGAAATATTTTGCTGGGGGGTATAAACGTGGGAAAAAATTTGGGAGTAGTGGGCAATCAATGGTCGTATTTTATATAGCCTATCAAAATTTGGGGCCTGTGGGGGTGGGCACTGGCTATTATCATTATAATGAAGGAATTTCAGGATGGCTTCGAAGCGCTTCCTTGGCATTACTGTGCGGTAAATGGGGGTGTTATATAAAATATCAAGGGACCAATAGTCTCTAATCCTAGGCTTTTTTATTAGGCCAAAACTTAAAAATATGCCCCAAAACTTCCTCAATTCCACTAGGTTTGTGGGGGTCCAATTTTGGCTTCTCCCATAATAAGAGTCAGGGTTCTGGGCGATAAATTGTTCCGCATAGATGTTGGTCTGCTGGACCATTAACGCTAAAAGGGAGTCTGAAAAAAAAAGGTTAAAATAATCAATGGGGCTGAAACCCGTCATTTCAATTTGAATGCCTGAGCGGGCTGTAAACTCAGGCACCTGGGGGGTATAATTCTCTGCAGCTTCCCAGGTCAGCTCAGGCAGATCAGGAACTACGGCTCTTCTACGCCGACTGGGGGGTGCAGATTCAGAGTCACTAGATGCAGAGGAAGATGGAAGCACGAACTGCTCCTCACCTTCACTTGCGCTGTCCGTGTCGGAACACAGCATTGCAGATGCTTCCTCGGCTGAAAAGACTCTTTTGGCCATACTGAAAAACTTGTGCTACCTAACTAACTAAAAACAGGTTAGTGGGCACAAAAGGGCAGAAAAGCGGCAGATCGCTGGTTTTTTTGAACTTACGCACTGTATTTATTCCTGTCTCCGTCTCTCACAAGCTCTCTGACAGGAAAGAGCTTGTCAGAGACGGAGATGCCGGCAAACCACTGCTCCTGCGCTGTGATTGGCCTGTCAGTACTGACCAATCACAGCTCGTTTCCGGCACAGGGACCACTCTGATTGGTCCTGTTTGAATCCTGCTTTGTGATCGGGACGCTGTCACCATGTCTGTTGACATGGTGACAGTTTGAAGCTTGGGCATGCACAGCTTCCCCATGGCTCCTCTATCCCCCCCACGGGTGCAATAGGCAGGCACCACTGCTACTGCGCTGTGATTGGCCTGTCAGTACTGACCAATCACAGCTCGTTTCCGGCACAGGGACCACTCTGATTGGTCCTGTTTGAATCCTGCTTTGCGATCGGGACACTGTCACCATGTCTGTTGACATGGTGACAGTTTGAAGCTTGGGCATGCACAGCTTCCCCATGGCTCCTCTATTCCCCCCACGGGTGCAATAGGCAGGCAACACTGCTCCTGCGCTATGATTGGCCTGTCAGTACTGACCAATCACAGCTCGTTTCCGGCACAGGGACCACTCTGATTGGTCCTGTTTGAATCCTGCTTTGCGATTGGGACGCTGTCACCATGTCTGTTGACATGGTGACAGTTTGAAGCTTGGGCATGCACAGCTTCCCCATGGCTCCTCTATTCCCCCCACGGGTGCAATAGGCAGGCAACACTGCTCCTGCGCTATGATTGGCCTGTCAGTACTGACCAATCACAGCTCGTTTCCGGCACAGGGACCACTCTGATTGGTCCTGTTTGAATCCTGCTTTGCGATCGGGACGCTGTCACCATGTCTGTTGACATGGTGACAGTTTGAAGCTTGGGCATGCACAGCTTCCCCATGGCTCCTCTATTCCCCCCACGGGTGCAATAGGCAGGCAACACTGCTCCTGCGCTATGATTGGCATGTCAGTACTGACCAATCACAGCTCGTTTCCGGCACAGGGACCACTCTGATTGGTCCTGTTTGAATCCTGCTTTGCGATCGGGACGCTGTCACCATGTCTGTTGACATGGTGACAGTTTGAAGCTTGGGCATGCACAGCTTCCCCATGGCTCCTCTATTCCCCCACGGGTGCAAAAGGCAGGCACACGCCGCTCATACTCGGAACTGGCTCCCGGCCGCTTTCGGAAGGAGACGCCGACGTGGCCTTGCTCGTGCAACTCCAGGTGGGCTTGAGGCTTCCGAAAATGCCATAAAAAAAAAAAGATTTTTTTATTATGAAGGTAGAAAAATCAGCGGGACCGACCCGCGAGCGAAGCCGACGGGGAGTTCCAGGAGGTCGGCATGAGTTGGCCGTGCATACCGCTAAAGCCCTCAAACTCCGAGGCTGGCGCTGAGGAGCTCATACACGGCTGCAACCGGGCTGGCACGGCTTCCCCATGGCTCCTCTATCCCCCCAAGGATGCCATAGGCAGGCACACGCCGCTCATACCCGGAGCGGGCACACCGCCGCTGACATGCATCCTTCGCGGACCGGAAGTGCTTGTCAGCCGGCTGGACACAACGGGACTCGCCGCGGGCGCTGTGGAGCTCCCACAAGGAAGCTGCCGGCATGTACAAGCTCCCCAGGGGCCCCTCTATCCCCCCACGGGTGCAAAAGGCAGGCACACGCCGCTCATACTCGGAACTGGCTCCCGGCCGCTTTCGGAAGGAGACGCCGACGTGGCCTTGCTCGTGCAACTCCAGGTGGGCTTGAGGCTTCCGAAAATGCCATAAAAAAAAAAAGATTTTTTTATTATGAAGGTAGAAAAATCAGCGGGACCGACCCGCGAGCGAAGCCGACGGGGAGTTCCAGGAGGTCGGCATGAGTTGGCCGTGCATACCGCTAAAGCCCTCAAACTCCGAGGCTGGCGCTGAGGAGCTCATACACGGCTGCAACCGGGCTGGCACGGCTTCCCCATGGCTCCTCTATCCCCCCAAGGATGCCATAGGCAGGCACACGCCGCTCATACCCGGAGCGGGCACACCGCCGCTGACATGCATCCTTCGCGGACCGGAAGTGCTTGTCAGCCGGCTGGACACAACGGGACTCGCCGCGGGCGCTGTGGAGCTCCCACAAGGAAGCTGCCGGCATGTACAAGCTCCCCAGGGGCCCCTCTATCCCCCCACGGGTGCAAAAGGCAGGCACACGCCGCTCATACTCGGAACTGGCTCCCGGCCGCTTTCGGAAGGAGACGCCGACGTGGCCTTGCTCGTGCAACTCCAGGTGGGCTTGAGGCTTCCGAAAATGCCATAAAAAAAAAAAGATTTTTTTATTATGAAGGTAGAAAAATCAGCGGGACCGACCCGCGAGCGAAGCCGACGGGGAGTTCCAGGAGGTCGGCATGAGTTGGCCGTGCATACCGCTAAAGCCCTCAAACTCCGAGGCTGGCGCTGAGGAGCTCATACACGGCTGCAACCGGGCTGGCACGGCTTCCCCATGGCTCCTCTATCCCCCCAAGGATGCCATAGGCAGGCACACGCCGCTCATACCCGGAGCGGGCACACCGCCGCTGACATGCATCCTTCGCGGACCGGAAGTGCTTGTCAGCCGGCTGGACACAACGGGACTCGCCGCGGGCGCTGTGGAGCTCCCACAAGGAAGCTGCCGGCATGTACAAGCTCCCCAGGGGCCCCTCTATCCCCCCACGGGTGCAAAAGGCAGGCACACGCCGCTCATACTCGGAACTGGCTCCCGGCCGCTTTCGGAAGGAGACGCCGACGTGGCCTTGCTCGTGCAACTCCAGGTGGGCTTGAGGCTTCCGAAAATGCCATAAAAAAAAAAAGATTTTTTTATTATGAAGGTAGAAAAATCAGCGGGACCGACCCGCGAGCGAAGCCGACGGGGAGTTCCAGGAGGTCGGCATGAGTTGGCCGTGCATACCGCTAAAGCCCTCAAACTCCGAGGCTGGCGCTGAGGAGCTCATACACGGCTGCAACCGGGCTGGCACGGCTTCCCCATGGCTCCTCTATCCCCCCAAGGATGCCATAGGCAGGCACACGCCGCTCATACCCGGAGCGGGCACACCGCCGCTGACATGCATCCTTCGCGGACCGGAAGTGCTTGTCAGCCGGCTGGACACAACGGGACTCGCCGCGGGCGCTGTGGAGCTCCCACAAGGAAGCTGCCGGCATGTACAAGCTCCCCAGGGGCCCCTCTATCCCCCCACGGGTGCAAAAGGCAGGCACACGCCGCTCATACTCGGAACTGGCTCCCGGCCGCTTTCGGAAGGAGACGCCGACGTGGCCTTGCTCGTGCAACTCCAGGTGGGCTTGAGGCTTCCGAAAATGCCATAAAAAAAAAAAGATTTTTTTATTATGAAGGTAGAAAAATCAGCGGGACCGACCCGCGAGCGAGGCCGACGGGGACTTCCAGGAGGTCGGCATGACTTTGCCGCTCATACCGCTCTTGCCCTGGAAGTCCACAAGGGGCGCTGCGGAGCTCGTACACGGCTGCCCCCGGTCTTGCACAGCTTCCCCATGGCTCCTGTATCCCCCCCCCCCACGGGTGCAGGCACACACCGCTCATACACTCTGGAGCTGGCTGACAGCCCAGCTGACATGCCACCTCCTAGCCGACCGGAAGTACATGTCAGGCGGCTTGGGACATAGTGGGACCCCCCCCCCCCCCCGCTGGCGCTGAGGAGCTCATACACTGTTGCCCCCGGGCATGCACAGCTTGCACACGGCTCCTCTACCCTGGGCTGCAATGGGCAGCACACGCCGCTCATACACTCTGGAGCTGGCTGACAGCAACTGCTGCTGATAATGATGATGACGATAATGTGCAAAGGGTTATCTATCGGCGGACAGTGTCACACTCTGGCCCTGGAACTGTGCCCCGGCCTGCCTCTGCTGCTCATTACCGCCTCTGACATTTTTTGAACATACCCCACTTTCACTTGATTTTAAATGTGTCACTTTCAGTAGCAGAAATGTCATTCTTTGACATTTGGGCCTTTTTATTTTCACTGCTGTTGGGTCACCAAATGGATCTCCTTATCTCGAGGCCTAGTCCTCTCCCCACCGCCCTGGAACTCTGCCCCGGCCTACGCTGCGTGCCGTCACACTCTGGCCCTGGAACTGTGCCCCGGCCTATGCTGCCTGCCGTCACACTCTGGCCCTGGAACTCTGCCCCGGCCTGTGCTGCCGTCACACTCTGGCCCTGGAACTGTGCCCACGGCCTGCCTCTGCTGCTCATTACCGCCTCTGACATTTTTGAACGTACCCCACTTTAACTTGATTTTAAATGTTTCACTTTCAGTATCAAAAATGTCATTCTTTGAAATTTGGGCCTTTTTATTTCCACTGCTGCTTGGTCACCAAATGGATCACCTTATCTCGAGGCCTAGTCCTCTCCCCACCGCCCTGGAACTCTGCCCCGGCCTACGCTGCCTGCCGTCACACTCTGGCCCTGGAACTGTGCCCCGGCCTATGCTGCCTGCCGTCACACTCTGGCCCTGGAGCTCTGCCCCGGCCTGTGCTGCCGTCACACTCTGGCCCTGGAACTATGCCCCGGCCTGCCCCTGCTGTTCACCACCGCCTCTGACATTTTTGAACGTACTCCACTTTCACTTGATTTTAAATGGTTCACTTTCAGTATCAAAAATGTCATTCTTTGACATTTGGGCCTTTTTATTTTCACTGCTGTTTGGTCACCAAATGGATCTCCTTAGATCGAGGCCTAGTCCTCTCCCCACTGCCCTGGAACTCTGCCCCGGCCTACGCTGCCTGCCGTGACACCCCTGGCCCTGGAACTCTGCCCCGGCCTACCTCTGCTGTTCACTACCGCCTCTGACATTTTTGAACATACCCCACTTTAACTTGATTTTAAATGTGTCACTTTCAAATGTTTCACTTTCAGTTGCAGAAATGGCATTCTTTGACATTTGGGCCTTTTCATTTTCACTGCTGCTTGGTCACCAAATGGATCCCCTTGGATTGAGGCCTAGTCCTCTCCCCACCGCCCTGGAACTCTTCCCCGGCCTACGCTGCCTGCCGTGACACCCCTGGCCCTGGAACTCTGCCCCGGCCTACCTCTGCTGTTCACTACCGCCTCTGACATTTTTGAACATACCCCACTTTAACTTGATTTTAAATGTGTCACTTTCAAATGTTTCACTTTCAGTTGCAGAAATGGCATTCTTTGACATTTGGGCCTTTTTATTTTCACTGCTGCTTGGTCACCAAATGGATCTCCTTGGATTGAGGCCTAGTCCTCTCCCCACCGCCCTGGAACTCTGCCCCGGCCTACGCTGCCTGCCGTCACACCCCTG
Organism: Rhinoderma darwinii; assembly: GCF_050947455.1. NCBI lineage: Eukaryota > Metazoa > Chordata > Amphibia > Anura > Rhinodermatidae > Rhinoderma > Rhinoderma darwinii. Next base: position 75,685,530 of record NC_134690.1, read on the forward strand.
GCCCTGGAACTCTGCCCCGGCCTGCCCTTGCTGTTCACCACCGCCTCTGACATTTTTGAACATACCCCACTTTAACTTGATTTTAAATGTTTCACTTTTAAATGTTTCACTTTCAGTAGCAGAAATGGCATTCTTTGACATTTGGGCCTTTTTATTTTCACTGCTGCTTGGTCACCAAATGGATCTCCTTGGATTGAGGCCTAGTCCTCTCACCCACCGCCCTGGAACTCTGCCCCGGCCTACGCTGCCTGCCGTCACACCCCTGGCCCTGGAACTCTGCCCCGGCCTGCCTCTGCTGCTCATTACCGTCTCTGACATTTCTGAACATACCCCACTTTAACTTGATTTTAAATGTTTCACTTTCAGTATTAAAAGTGTCATTCTTTGACATTTGGGCCTTTTTATTTTCACTGCTGTTTGGTCACCAAATGGATCTCCTTACCTACCAGCAATCACCCTGGTTCTCTGGCTGGGCATGGGGATGCAAGTTGCTCCCGCTGACCCCCTTCCACCCCACCGGGACCTACCTGCAATCACTCTGGAACTCTGGCTGGGCATAGGGACACAGGTTGGTCCCGCTGCCCCCCCTTCCACCCCACCGGGACCTACCTGCAATCACCCTGGAACTCTGGCTGGGCATGGGGATGCGGTTTGCTCCAGCTGACCCCCTTCCACCCCACCGGGACCTACCTGCAATCACCCTGGAACTCTGGCTGGGCATGGGGATGCAAGTTGCTCCCGCTGACCCCCTTCCACCCCACCGGGACCTACCTGCAATCACTCTGGAACTCTGGCTGGGCATAGGGACACAGGTTGGTCCCGCTGCCCCCCCTTCCACCCCACCGGGACCTACCTGCAATCACCCTGGAACTCTGGCTGGGCATGGGGATGCGGTTTGCTCCCGCTGACCCCCTTCCACCCCACCGGGACCTACCTGCAATCACTCTGGAACTCTGGCTGGGCATAGGGACACAGGTTGGTCCCGCTGCCCCCCCTTCCACCCCACCGGGACCTACCAGCAATCACCCTGGTTCTCTGGCTGGGCATGGGGATGCAAGTTGCTCCCGCTGACCCCCTTCCACCCCACCGGGACCTACCTGCAATCACTCTGGAACTCTGGCTGGGCATAGGGACACAGGTTGGTCCCGCTGCCCCCCCTTCCACCCCACCGGGACCTACCTGCAATCACTCTGGAACTCTGGCTGGGCATAGGGACACAGGTTGGTCCCGCTGCCCCCCCTTCCACCCCACCGGGACCTACCTGCAATCACCCTGGAACTCTGGCTGGGCATGGGGATGCGGTTTGCTCCCGCTGACCCCCTTCCACCCCACCGGGACCTACCTGCAATCACTCTGGAACTCTGGCTGGGCATAGGGACACAGGTTGGTCCCGCTGCCCCCCCTTCCACCCCACCGGGACCTACCAGCAATCACCCTGGTTCTCTGGCTGGGCATGGGGATGCAAGTTGCTCCCGCTGACCCCCTTCCACCCCACCGGGACCTACCTGCAATCACTCTGGAACTCTGGCTGGGCATAGGGACACAGGTTGGTCCCGCTGCCCCCCCCTTCCACCCCACCGGGACCTACCTGCAATCACTCTGGAACTCTGGCTGGGCATAGGGACACAGGTTGGTCCCGCTGCCCCCCCTTCCACCCCACCGGGACCTACCTGCAATCACCCTGGAACTCTGGCTGGGCATGGGGATGCAGTTTGCTCCCGCTGACCCCCTTCCACCCCACCGGGACCTACCTGCAATCACTCTGGAACTCTGGCTGGGCATAGGGACACAGGTTGGTCCCGCTGCCCCCCCTTCCACCCCACCGGGACCTACCTGCAATCACCCTGGAACTCTGGCTGGGCATGGGGATGCGGTTTGCTCCCGCTGACCCCCTTCCACCCCACCGGGACCTACCTGCAATCACTCTGGAACTCTGGCTGGGCATAGGGACACAGGTTGGTCCCGCTGCCCCCCCTTCCACCCCACCGGGACCTACCTGCAATCACCCTGGAACTCTGGCTGGGCATAGGGATGCAAGTTGCTCCCGCTGACCCCCTTCCTCCCCACCGGGACCTACCTGCAATCACTCTGGAACTCTGGCTGGGCATAGGGACACAGGTTGGTCCCGCTGCCCCCCCTTCCACCCCACCGGGACCTACCAGCAATCACCCTGGTTCTCTGGCTGGGCATGGGGATGCAAGTTGCTCCCGCTGACCCCCTTCCACCCCACCGGGACCTACCTGCAATCACTCTGGAACTCTGGCTGGGCATAGGGACACAGGTTGGTCCCGCTGCCCCCCCTTCCACCCCACCGGGACCTACCTGCAATCACCCTGGAACTCTGGCTGGGCATGGGGATGCAAGTTGCTCCCGCTGACCCCCTTCCTCCCCACCGGGACCTACCTGCAATCACTCTGGAACTCTGGCTGGGCATAGGGACACAGGTTGGTCCCGCTGCCCCCCCTTCCACCCCACCGGGACCTACCTGCAATCACCCTGGAACTCTGGCTGGGCATGGGGATGCGGTTTGCTCCCGCTGACCCCCTTCCACCCCACCGGGACCTACCTGCAATCACTCTGGAACTCTGGCTGGGCATAGGGACACAGGTTGGTCCCGCTGCCCCCCCTTCCACCCCACCGGGACCTACCTGCAATCACCCTGGAACTCTGGCTGGGCATGGGGATGCAAGTTGCTCCCGCTGACCCCCTTCCTCCCCACCGGG